>NC_135423.1:24776469-24801469 GCF_051991245.1 Festucalex cinctus | reverse complement strand
CAGTATGATTACAGTTGAGCTCCGTAATTTAGGGCTGGCCCACAAATAGCAAAAATCTACGTATAATTGAAAGCAAAAGTTATATATTTACCATTATTTTACCGATCCGGCCCACTTGGTAATATATTTTCCTCCATGCGGCCCCTGAGCTAATATGAGTTCGACACCCCTGATCACCCTTGATGTCACCCATTGCGTGTGCTACCGTAATTTGAACAGAGTTGAAAATCAACTTTAAACTATGTAATCATGAGAAGGATCACAGAAAATTCTCTGACTGTTTTTGCTTCCAAATTACGTGTATTCAAAGCTCCCCAATGTTCATTGAACATATTCTTGATTGATATCACATTGTTTTAGCTTTACAAATCTATTATTTTATTCCATTTATTCCATTTAGGTACAAGTCACTTTGCCCAGAGACTTGGCCAAACTGGAATGGCAAACTGTCTGATGGAGTCACCTTATTGGTAAAGCACCTGGGATACAAGCCTGAAGAGTACAAGTTGGGCAGGTCATTAACACACCCTGATACACACGCACAAATTGAGGAAACAAATGGCATGGTCAGAAACATGTGTATCTTGAGTATGCACTTTATATGGAATGATATATTAATAAGCTGAATACATGTTTTTGATTAAACTCCACTTTGCAGATCCAAAATTTTCATCCGTTTCCCAAAGACCTTATTTGCCACTGAGGAGGCTCTTGAGATCAGGAAGCATAGTCTTGGTGAGAGCCCTTTGACATTGCCAGCCACAACATTATCACCACTTTCACAATGTACACAATATAATATTGAAGTTCTTTACAGGTTTTTGCATGGAACTGTTCTGTTAAGAAATGAACGCATGAGAAAATTAGAGTTGCATGCAGATCAGTCCTGAGATACTGTTGCACAAGCAGGACATTTATTTGGATTCTATATTTATCCCTTGGTGAAACGTAACATAAATGCATTTATGCTTCATTTAGGCCAACTGGAATCTTCTGGGAATAGTGAATGTTGTTGGTTTAATAAGTATTGCATCTTGAATTTAATCTGTCTTTTTGATTGCTGCCCTCCCACAGCCACCAAGTTACAGGCAGGATGGAGAGGCTACAGCCAGAAGTCCAAGTACCAAAAACTTAGAACTTCAGGTATGGACTCGCCTACTTACCCTTTCCTTCTCGTCATCATTTGTTTGTGCTCTCCTTAACCCCTATAAAAATGTCTTGTGTTTTTCATCAGCTATCACCATTCAGGCATGGTGGAGGGGGGTCTTAGCCAGGAGGAGGGCCAAACGCAGGCGACAGGCTGCTGACACCATCCGCAGGTACACACAGACAGCAAAGTCAAATGAGAAAAGTGTGTGTTCTATCGTGGCAAATTCATAA
The DNA here is from genome assembly GCF_051991245.1 of Festucalex cinctus. Lineage (NCBI taxonomy): Eukaryota > Metazoa > Chordata > Actinopteri > Syngnathiformes > Syngnathidae > Festucalex > Festucalex cinctus. Next base: position 24,800,089 of record NC_135423.1, on the reverse strand, counting down.
AGTCAAATAGTGTTCCCTCACTATTCGCGGGGGTTCCATGTTAGGTGAATTTCTGCGAAGTAGAGGTCGTAAACAACAACAGCAAAAAAAAAAACCGCGAAATATCGAGGTACAACCAGTTTATTTCCATTCTGTTTTATGGTTGAACTGGTTTTTCTGCTTTATAATCCAGTGCCTTTTTTCTTTGATTAACTCATTCACTCCCAGCCATTTTCACTGAAGCAACCCTTTTTTTTTTTTTTTTTTAAATTAAATGAACACTTAAAGTAATTAACACTTTCTACAGTAAATAAAGTTTTCCAAAATTTCTGAAATGCCAATTTTTCCACAAATAATTTCAAACAGAAATAGAAGGTGCAGAGAGTTTCCAGTGCCAAATGCATCTCTTACAGTTATTTGAAAATTTTAAATAAATAGTTATACAGCCATTTTCACAGAAGTAACCCCTTCACTCCCGGCTGTTTTACTGGATTTAGACTGATTTTGAGAGCCCCACAGACTATTGAGTTCTTTTGCTATACAAACATGGATCCTACCAAAAGAAAGATTAAAGTCTCTTCCTTCTTCAGAAAAAAAAAAGTACAATTCGCTCTGTTTCCGTTTTGTAGCAATTTAGCATTAGAATATAGCTAAGTTTCATCATTATTCACAAATCTGTTGAATACACTGGGGAAAAGAACTTGTTGCAACATGGCACTGGTTGATCTCTTATAGTCTGCTGCCACCTGCTGGTCGTTTTTGTAATAACTACAATTGCTTCAACCACTCTCTTCAGTTCAGAGGCTGCAAAGCCTTCTGTATACTCTAGCATAAAAAAAAAACAAAAAAACAAAAAACAAAAAAAAAACGTATAAATATGTCTTTGGGGCACTGGTAATATTTATACTAGAACGTATTTATACATTTTTGGGAGCAAATGAGTTAAATACGTGGACCAAAAACATGAAGGCATTTGATTTTTTTTCTTTGTTTCAACTCATTTCAATAGCGAAAATGTATTGGATAAGAGTAAAGTGAGTCATGAGCTAGGTCAGGGAATGAGCTGAACTTGTAAGTCAAAGTACCGTTCTGTCTTAAGATTTCTTTTCATCACACCCAGGTTCATCAAAGGCTTCATTTACCGCCACAAGGAACGCTGTCCAGAGAATGAGTATTTCCTGGATTACGTGCGCTACTCCTTCCTTATGAAGTTGCACAGGAACCTGCCAAAGAACGTTCTGGACAAAAGCTGGCCAACACCACCAGTGGCTCTTACGGAGGTAGGCTTTACAGTACACGCACACTCATGCACAGTTTTCAAACATGTAGGGGCCTCTTCGGATTTTCGTTTATGCCTAGGAAATTCCTTTCCTATCCTATGCGAGATGACCCAGAAGTACTTGAAGGATAGAATCATTTGAATTCTACAAAAGTTTAGGATAGGTCACCTTAGGGCTGCTCTATTATGGAAAAAAAAATAATAATCATGATTATTTTTGGCAATAATTGAAATCAATTATTCAAACAATAATTTTTTGGTACAAAACAAGAAAATGTTTAAGCATAAAAAAAAAAAAATTAAAAAAAATTCTTTGAAGCACTAATTATGCAAGTTCCTTTTGGATGAAACAATTTATTTAATTATTTTTTATTATTAAAGTTGCAAATGTATAAATTTAAACAACTAAAAATACGATTTACGATTTATGCTGATTTTGTAATTGTGGAGTGTAATAATTGAAATTGTAATTGAATTTTAATTAATTGCACAGCCCTTGTTCACATTTAAACACCTTTAGCAAAGGTTACTTCTGACCAACCTCTACGAAAAAATATTACCCACAATTCTTTACGACAGCAAGATTTTAATTTAGCAACAGGTCAACAATGTAGTTGACGGATGACGTAATGATGCTTGAGTTGCATACTCTGGACTTTAAAAATAATATTAAAAAAAACACTTGTATAATAAAAATAGTCATAAAACATGTTTGTTTGTTTTTGTCACAAGTGGCTAGTCAATGAAACCCAGAAATATATGTTCAAAGTAAAAGGATAAATGTGGTTCCACACAAACAGAAATGAAATTATAAACACCTTTTCATTATTTGAAAATGTGCAATTCTAAAATCAACAAAAAACATCACCATAGGTAAACAAAAACAATTACTATGTGTTCTTGTTTGTTTTTTTGTTTTAAAGTCCGTAAGCAAGAAACTTGTCAGCAATACACGATGACGTCAGTTAAGAAAATCGAAAAAAGTCGAACTCGTGTGCTGTCCTTTCTTATAGTCGAAAGGAAGCACCTTACATTACCTTGACCCGATGATGTAATCCAACAAGGAAAGAAGATGCTCTGGCGACAATTATTAGAAATTGCTTGGAAAAGGGAAGGCAGTTGGTCCATTGTGGACCATATCCAAACAAAATTACGTTGTAGGCAGGAAAAGCTAGCAAAGAAATCTTGGGACCACATATACACACACTATCAGGGTAATAGTTTTCATTGACTGTAATAACCGTGTCCACTACTGTCTGTGTTTTTAGGCGTCTGAACATTTGCGCAAGCTCTGCATGCAGAACATGGTGTGGACCTACTGCAAGAAAATCAGCCCTGAATGGAAACACCAGGTGGGGCTTGTTGAGTCAGCAGTCACATTGTGCTCCATCCATAGTGTGACTTAGAATTTCTGAGCATCTGCTTTATTTTTCTATCCTTATGGCTAGATGGAGCAGAAGGTGATCGCAAGTGAGATATTTAAGGACAAGAAAGACAACTACCCACAAAGTGTGCCCAAACTGTTTGTCAGCACTAGACTGGGTAAGTGGTTTTAACATATTCACTCACAATAACATGTGCTGACTCGTCATCTCTTCTCAGATGGTGAGAACATAAACCCCAAGGTTTTGCAGACTCTAGGAAATGAAAAGCTGAAGGTTAGTTGAGTCCAGGTCAATTCAGACGAGCCGGTTGATCGGATTGCTTACTAATCCGCTCTTGTTTCCAGTATGCGGTTCCAGTCACTAAATATGACAGGAAGGGCTACAAGGCCCGTCCACGCCAGCTGCTTCTTACGGCAAACTGTGTCATCATTGTAGAAGATGCCAAGCTCAAGCAACGCATAGACTACGACGCTCTGAAAGGTCAGAAGTCAACTGACAAACGACTCGTTTTCTATCAACAACCTCTTGCTCATTGAAACGTTCCTGCCCAGGTATCTCTGTCAGCTCTCTCAGCGACGGCCTGTTTGTTCTGCACGTGCCCAGTGATGACAACAAACAGAAGGTAGTGTACACAGGCACCGGACTCACTCAACACAATACCTTCATGTTTGGGTTTAAATTCCACAGGGAGATGTGGTTCTACAAAGTGACCACGTGATTGAGACCTTGACCAAGATCAGCATATGTGCAAACAAAGTCAACAGCATCAACATCAACCAGGGCAGGTATGAAATTAGGAAGAACACACATTACATCATCGCCAAGGTTTATTCTTCCAGCATAGGTGACAAAATGCTGTTTATATTTCATTTCTATCTCACAAAGGGTAAAACGCTGCTGTTGTGGCTGTTTGTTTACATGATGAATATTTTGTTGCCTGAAAATGCAAATGGAATATGAATTGGTCTCAAATGTTTTGGAAAGGTTTTTATTCTACAGTCAACATGCATGCTCACGTTTTGACACATTTTATTCTATTTTATTTTTTGTTTAATTTCTTGTTTTTTCTTTGCCCAACACCCCCACCCCCGTTTTTAAATTTTAAGATATATACTATGTCAGGATGTCCAAACATTTTCCTCCGAGGGCCATATTTAGTAAAAATCAAGCACACCAAAATAAATTAATCAAGCACAATTTCATTATTGTTTATATAGTAGGGTTTTTGTTGTTGAATTTATATAAGGCTCTTAGTTAAGTTTACAAGATTTCGGGGTGGTCGAGACCCTGAAAGCCACCAGAAAATATCAGCCCCCGCACAGAACAGTGGCTGTCTCCCATCTCTGCATTTCTTTAAGGCACTTACATGGGAATCATTCATCTGATATTTTCACAATTTGCACCTGGATGTAATTGACTTGGACTTGGAAGTAATTATCTTTCTTCAACAGTCTGTCAGTGTTGAGCAGAAAATTGTTGTTACTTTTTTAATAGTAAATAGTTCATTTTCCTATTTTGAAAAGCTCTACAATATATAAAACAAATTTATTAGTAGCAGATGTCATTTTTAGTATGTGCTGAGGGCCTCTTAAAATTGGATGGTGGGCCACAAATGGCCCCCGAGCCATAGGTTGGACACTACTCTTTTATGTTTTTGTTTTGTTTGTAGATGATGATCAAATCACACATTACATTATGAGTTAAGTGGATTTTTGCATCAACAGTTGAATTCCAAAGGGTGCACATGTTTTTTTTCTTCTTGCTACTGTATACAACCCGGTACAACAAGCAGATGATGACACTGGTTCATATTATGGGGTAAATGGCGATTGTTTTGACAACAATGGTATCTTTAAATTTGTCCTGCTTACACTATTTCATACACTTGACCTAATCATCATTGTGCTTCCCCTCCAGTATAAAATTTGCAGTGGGCCAAGGAAAAGAAGGGTTTATTGACTTCACACCTGGATCAGAGCTGTTGGTGGCAAAGGCTAAAAATGGGCATCTATCTGTGGTGAGTTGTCAAATGCTTTATTTTTTTTTAAGAATCTGACGAACCTATCATTTGCACTCCTTTACAGTTTTAAATGTCTGCCATTGTTTGCTGAAAAACGTGTAATATCAAATATTGCTTTGGCGCCATCTGGTGGATGGGCAAATTTTTATTTACAGCCACAAAACTCTTATTGTGGGCTCACTTGGAATTCAGATTTGTTTGTAGACACAGCTGATACCAAACTATCTGATGAAAGTCATTAACATCAGAATGGAAAAGTTGGTGTTGTCACTTTTGTTTTGTCCGCTCGATATGACCTTCGTGTCTTCCACATTCATTTCAGACGGCTCCTCGACTGAACTCCAGATGATGATCCAGATCCTCCGATACCACATACACGCGCGCACACACAATGTACTCTTCCATCTTCCAATCACTTGACCTCAAGCCCCAGCTCTGCCTTAGCCAATCAGGTGCCAGCTTGTCACCATGTTGTGGTGGTGTTCGCTTCTGATTTCATGATAAACCATCCAGCAATACTAATTGATATTTATGTTTTTATGTTATATTTTTGGGGGTTAATACTGTTGGAATATTGTAATTTTATAAGTAAGGCCAAGGAATAACAGATATTTGAGTGTTTTTCTCGGAAAATTTGTTTTTATTTGTGATTTATTTGGGAACACGACCGGGCAAAGAAGAAAGGGGTCGTCGTGTGGGAATCGGGATGTTATCTTTTAAGTTTTTTCCTACCATTTTTAATTATTTCATTTTTCTCTTGTCCGGGCTTTTCGTAATAGTTTTGAGAGTTTGATTGCATGTGGTTTGATTGCATGTGGTTTGTGGGATGGTGAACTCCAATAAGCATTGAGTGATGGACATGCTACTGAATTCGTCATGTGTACTCTGACACAAAGGGAGCTGATGATGAGGGACAAATTAGGTTAGGTTAAGCACATGAAGAACTAAGTGTGAGTAAGGTGAGGAGAGGGCAGCAGGGTGTGATTGTGTTTGTGCCTTTCCCATAAACTGATATGTTATGTCGGCATTGCTCTCCGTGGTGGCGGGCGCCTCCTCCATCCTTCCAAAAGCCTTCTCAGCTTCGCTTCTTGTGCCTCCTCCCTACTTTTGTACAACCTGACTGGAACATGTCAGGTTTGCAGCTAATCCTTATTTGACACCGCTGTGCCTCTAAAGAGACAAACTTTACAATTGAAAATTTGCGTCGCTTCAATGTTAATTAGCTAATGCACGTAAAGGTCTAATGATTTTAAGCGACTTGAGTTAGGCTTATTTAACATTAAGTTTGTTTATGGGTTTTTTTCTTCCTATTGAATTGGCTTGGAAAGAGTCATTACTACAGTTGAAGCTGTCAGGTGACTGTTGAATTGCAGCCTAAAATTCACTAACCCAAATGTTCCAAACTGAATGTCACTAGCAACCAGTCTGACTTTACTGTTAAGACCAACATTTTTCATACAAGGGCCTCATTCTGAATTCACTGGAATTATTATTTGATGAATGGAAGTAAAAATTAGTAATGGGCCATGATATGATAAACAAGCAAACATAACTGTGTCACAGTATAAAGCTATTAAAATGTAATTTCTAAACATATCTGTGTAATTAAAAACAACATTTTCCCATTAAACACATTTATTTAAAAAAAAAAAAAAAAAATATGGTTTATTAAAGGTGTTCAATACAAAAAACTGAATTTTGAACTGGTACTGCCACATATGGCCGAAAAATGAAGATATTTGTTGGGCAAATTTCTACATTGAGCAGCTTTAAGAATCGTGTATGGTGTTAAAATAAATAAATACATAAAATATAAATGCTCATCTTTAATTCTTAGTAAGTCAGTGTCCCACCACTGGGTGACCCGCAGGCTACTCATGTTGTCCTTGGAAGCTAACTAGAACCTGCTGGCATCATGTTTTGTTTTGTTTCGTTTTGTTTTTAGTGTAATGCAAATATAATTGATGTAACAAAAAGCCATCTGTGTCAGTTGCTCACTTTCCTCTCCCTGCTCTGCTTAAAAAACATCTGGCCTCTAGTAATTAATAAGGCGCCTCTGATTGGTCTCTGCAAGCAGCCAATCATAATGCAGCGGGACCTGCTTTGGAGGCCCTCAAAGAAATGGAAAGCATGTTAATGGTGATGGACAATTTGAGCATTTATTGAAGCCTTGACTTCTTAAAGCAACGCTAAACCGTCAAACTGCTAATGGCCTAATAAAAATCTTCACTACTGTATTCTCAATTTAATTTTTGAGTCAAATGTTTTGACACAAAATTATGGCCATAATTAGTTAATCATACTCTTCCTCAATGCAGGCTAGTTGAATTGTCTAGGTTTCGCTAAGTCACCAAGATTCTTTAGAATGATGAAGTTTTCCAAAAAATGTAACATATTTTTCATTCTCTCCAATAAAACTGCTGACTGACGGTGGTTCACCTGCCTGAATTCCATGCAGGCAGTTTGGGTTCACCAACCACTCACTGATGGTTTGAAGGTTTGTCTTTTTTTTTTTTTTTTTTCCCTTTGTGAGTGGAGAGAGTTCACTTCAAATATAGCCTGGGTGTGAATAATTCTGGTCTTAACCGTAAACAGCCTGACTTTTATGAAATATGTAGTGTTTTGTCTTTTGTAACAACAATGAATGAAACCGTTCTTAAAAGTTTCAAATCTTTAGTTAAAAGTTTTCAAGGTGATGACAAACACGATAGCATTTGATCATTTTTCTTCACTTAAGATAGTTTTTACCTAAGAGGACCCAATTTCAACATAGTATTAAAATATGTTGTTTGTCAAATTTGGGGAATGTCCCATTTAATATAGCATTTAAATCTTTACACATAGTGAGAAAAGTGTATAATGTATACGTAGCAGCACAGTAGTTATGATGATTGATATGTGTAATCGAAACTCAGCCAAAACGTGTTTGCCTGCGAGAAGGTTTGAGAAGGTCCCCAAAATGGTTCCCAGGGGTTGTTATTTCTGCAGACTTCACTCCGAGGTGGGTGCAATATGCCAAGACTGCTGCTTCACTTAAAAGCCAAAGAACCATGAGATTTATGATCTTTATCTGTTGTATAATTTTGAATCATTTTTGTTTGTTTTCATCTGATTTGATTTGATTTCAGGAGGGAGACTTGTACAGTTTGTGTTCGATTTTAAATGGGATGTCGAAGCCATGTTTGATGATGTATAACATTTTGGGAGACAAAATATTTAGAATAGTTGAATGTGCCTTGTTGCATAGCAATATTATGAGATTTGTGAGTCATACGGCCTTGTGTGAGTCAGCCAGAAACATTTGATTGTTGTTTCACTGCTTTGCAAAAAAAAAGAAGAAAAAAAAGAAAAAAAGTATTAGTGTGTAACAGCTCTATTGATACCAAATCCTTTTTTTTTTTTAAGATACACTTTTTGTCAACTCTATTACTGTATGATCCAAGCTAATGTATAATTATGCCAGCACACTAAGAAACATACGATACTAAAGATGTGTTGAATAAATTTGACATTTCAGTAAAACCTTGCCGCTTCCTTTTTTTCTTTTTTTAAATTGTTCTCCCCTCATCCATGTGTGCATGCATGTGAGACTGAAATTGTCCATAGGTGTGAATGTTTGTGTTTGTTGTTAGCCTTGGGATTTTTGGATTAATGTATGGGTCATTTTTACATTATATTTTTTCATGATTAGTAATAAGTGAGCTTTCAAATTACTCTGTAACCTCGAGATCCACTAAGCTTATGTGTAAATTATTACAGAACTGTTCCACCTTTCTATAAAATAGATATTTGATTCCCCGGTGGATACCAGAAGAATTCTAGCTCTCACTCGCCATTTCTAACGGAGTCTTGTGATTTTATAATAGCCATTATTTACAACATGTGAAATGGCAGACTCCAAAACAAATGCAGCTTTCAATATTTCTACTTCTCTAATTAGACTACTTGTATTAGTAAGGGAAAAAACCTATACGGTGGCCTATTACGTAATGATGCCCCTCTCCCAAATTCAGTAGGAATAGCCTCCAAGCCCACCTGTGTTTACAAATACGCGCAGCAATGGATTAAAATGGCCGCTAGGTGTCGCCCTACAAGAGTTTCTCAAGACTGGCAAAGTGTCCACAGTCCACATCCTTCTTAGAAGTTCAACTTCGGTGTGACATTTCGAGTCAAACGTGAGTCCATTTATAACGCACGTGCGCATGCATGTGCTAGTGTATCGATGTTATATTCTAATGTGGTAAAAGTTCGTGAACCTACAACTTGAAAATATAAACAGTGGGGATTATCTGAAATAGACCAAATGACTGTTTTAAGATGCTTTGAATACACCTTAGTGTAATACATTTAGAGCATGCGTTTGCAGAAAACGAAATATGGTCAACAAACCAAATGAGTTCCCCCAGAACTGTATAATAATCTTATATATAATATGCCTTTTTTATGCACTATATGAGTTGCAGTATTTAAAAAAAAAAACGATTCTTTTATCGGCTATCAAGTGATGTTTACTCAAACGTCCTATTCTAGCAGCACTACAGCTGAGGACAAAGCACGTGGAGTTCTGGCGCACTCTGATTGGCTGAGATTTGCCTCTAGCACAGCCCTCCGCCAATGGGAAGGCGACGTTGTTTGTGCATCGCCGCTGCGGCCGCTATATAATGTCGCCAATGACAAGGGAATGGAGAAACTCGCTAAAAGAACGACCACGCACGTCCTACGTGACAACTTTGACCTCGTCCGGCTTGTCGTCGGACTTGTGGACGCGAAGAGGCGGATTGGGCTGAACACGGCGATCTGTCTTTGTTCCTGAAGCCGCGCACACTCAGGTGAGCTGCCGCAACCGAAGATGCTCTGACTCACCACTCAGCGCATCTGACTGAAGGAAAGGCTTAAACAGATTTAAGCAGATGGTTATTCTCTCCACTATTCCACTCAATTATTGCATACAGATATGATAGAAAATAGAAATGACACCGAGTGTCGTATTGTGTTTGATATGTGGCAAAGAACAAGGACACTGATATTTCATAGAGCTAAGATATAATGTTTAGTCTGGTTCTCCCTTTATATCGTCATTATTTTTGATGGCGTCTATGCTACAGCGTGGCCTCGGAGCGCAACTTATTCACGTTTTTCCGCCGTCAGACAACATTTAGCTACTTTTCTTTTCCAATTGTTCCGGACAGCTGAGCGCTACTTTGTGATTCACTGGAAGTAAAGTTTCTCAAGCTCACGTTGTAAAATTCCATATAATACCATACGTGTCGAAATAAAAGCCTGTTGCATAAATGAAAAAATCTAATTGCATATAGTGGCGACATTCAGTACTCCTGTGTGTATGCCCCCCCCCCCCTTTTTTTTTTAACTAAATGAAGATAAACGACATTGCATGGCGTCAACATAGTTATTGTAATTAAACAGAAAGTCGCTTTTATTTTGTAAGCGGAAGCGTGATGTGCTTTTTTACTGGACACCGAGACGCTTTTTTGTGCAGGGCGCTAGAAACGCAAATAATGTGAGGAGGGGGTGATAGGCAGTCCAGTTCAGACCAGTTTGGCGTTATGACTTTGCCTTTATTGGTCGTGACGCTGATAATTAATGATGATGTGCTGACTTTCTCCGAAACAACACCAACACATCTTGAAATGTCTTGCATATGCAGGCTTTTACTTAGGCTACTTAGTGACGACTGAAAGAAGTTGGCGTTTAATGAAAAAAAAAAAAAAAAAAAAATATATATATATATATATATATATATATATATATATATATATATATATATATATATATATATATATATATATATATATATATATTTAACAGTAGGCAATGTGGAAATGTATGAGTCGACTATTTTTCGTTTGCTTGAAAAATACAGTAAAGCCAGGCGAGAAACGAATGTGATTCACTCAAAACGTAGTGCTTGTTTTTGTTTCGTATTTATCCTGTTTAGACGCGCACAATGTCCTCGTGTAAGTGTTTCCGTACATGCCATACAAAGAAGGACATGATATCAATTTCAAGCTCACAAACAACAATCTCGCGCCGTGCTGGTTCAAACCGGATGGAGCTGGTGTTGCATTCAAGTACTATCGGTTTTTCGATGGTCAAGAATTGAGTCTCTAAATTGGAAACGGTCGAAACACAAACACGTCCGAGTTTATATAGCTTTCAATCATAAGTATGTATATCTAATGAATATGTCTCAATATGTTGTGGTGAGGAATCGGTCACCTAAAAACAGCTGTCATCACTTTAAATATTGCTGTAAACTTGAAAATTCCGACAGTCTTTTAAACCGTATCAAATTAGGCAAGTTGCATGTTGCATTACATCGATGATACATGTTTTTGTCTACAAGTAAAATATTCTCTGGGAAAGATTTATCTTGAATCAGAACAATTTATACTCCCTACTAGTTGAATGCAGCATCCTCACGTGCAGCCAGCTGCTGCGTTTCCTATGTCATTAGCAGCCAATAGTCGAAGAGCTATTTTCACCACGCTCCAATCAGATGTCACAAGGGCGGGGTCTTTCTGTGCGCTGACGTAGTTTACACGCCCACAGCACTCAGCTGTTTTGCAGTCCATCTCCGACTCTGTACATTAGCAGCTTGAGGAAGGAACAAAGGCACCAGATAAGTCACTGCCATTTTCCTCAAAGCACATTTACTGTTCACAGTCCCACAGTCTATTCGAACAGACTGTATTTGATGGTTTTCAGAGGTGACAAATTTCCATTGAGTACAGTACCGAAATTTACAGGTCTTGCACCATCACTGTTAATTATTCAATGAGCATTTTTGTTTTACAATGTGTCACTTTTGAGGTTAGATTTTCCACTGTACATTATATTTGAAATAAAAAGTGTAAAAATAATGTTTTCATTCACCCCCTCTATTCATCCAGGCAACTGTAGCCACCCTTCCTCCTCTCCTGTCAGACAAGTGAAGTATCCCTCCTCTCGGTCGGGATGGCTCCTACCTTGGCCACGGCCTTCAGCCGCCGTTGGTGGATGGCGGTGACGGCGGTCATCGAGAACCTGCTCTTCTCCGCTGTGCTGCTGGGCTGGGGATCCCTGCTCATCATGCTCAAGTCGGAGGGCTTCTATTCCTACCTGTGCAAAGCACCAGGTGAGCGAAATTCTGTAGCATTATTTTAAAATCATGAGAGAAAAAAAAAAAAGACTAAGTCAAACACTCAAAAGTCTTACGATGGGGAGTTGAGCTATTTTTTATGTACCAACAAAACAAAGGTTAGCCATATTCCAATCATCAACATGAATATTTTTCCTTTCACGCAAATGCTAGCTAGCTAAGTAGCACATTCAAGTGTCTGCTCTGTTTCCATTATTTTAGTGTTATACCTTGTTTAACTTTTCTCTATACGCGTGTGGCAGAAAGTATATAACGTTGCTTGCACGGTTAGGTAATAAATGTTTCGCTCTGGCAACAGTTGGAGCCTGGCAAAAATGAATATTGTACTGCATAGGCAAAACTGTAACTATTGAAATTTGAATAGCTTAGAAGTAAAAAAAAAAAAAAAAAGTCGTTAGACTTTGAAGTTCCACTTTATTCTAGCTGCTGTTATTGTCAGATGTATTTAAAGGCGCATTCTGCCAGAATGACTCAGGAAAATGCAATTTTTAAATACAGGATGTACACACTTTAACTTTAACTTTAACATGTAAGGTTCTGTGAGTGAGTGAGTGAGTGAGTGTGAGTGAGTGAAAAAAATAATAATAATCCGTGCGTGCTTTCAAATTCCCGCGGGAGTGACGTCACGCAGCTGTGACACGTTCGCCCGGCCCCGTTTGCGACACGCCATCCCCTGCTCTGCGATTGGCTGGAGGGGTGTAAACACTGTCTTTCCACAGAAACGTCCCGCTGTTTACAAAACAAACACAAAATTGCAAAATACAGGGTGGGGGGGGGGGGGGGGGGGGGGTTTAGGACGAAATCACCAACAAAGATTAACATGAACACAGATGTGGAGACTGAGAGAAAGTTAAAGTGTGTACATCCTGTATTTAAAAAGTGCATTTTCCTGAGTGAATCCGGCAGACAGCCCCTTTTAAGTTCCTTTGCGTCATCGTTCCTAACTCTCCAATTCAGCACTGGAGAACCCCAAACTTGACTATTTGAAAATAATTTGTAATATTTGTCATGTGAAGGAGTGACACAAAAGTGCTTTGGGAGCTTTTTACCACACAGTGCTTTGCTATAGGCGATCCTCTTTCTTTTTGTCTTCTCTTTGTGCTGTGATGAAAAGGAAGTGTGACCACACCTTGAGTGTCTTTCGAGACCCACTGAGTGGTGTTTTTTGCTGAGCGGGCGTGTTGAAGTCTTAAAGTCTCATGACAAAACAGACACGACACTTTGTTCTTTATCAGGAAGCTGACTACTTAAAATGAGACAGTCGGGCAAAACAAGTTGAATGACCAGGCTCAACGTTCAAAAGCTTGAGCAACAATAAAACTACAGTTGGCACTAATTAGCCTTTTTGGCAGATTCTTTCCTGTGGAATATGAAAATATGTGTTTCCTTTTCATTGTAGAAATGTAGGTCAGATAAAGTAAATCAACAACAGGCTGCAGGGGTGATTCATCGTCTCCCCTGCAGACTTTTGGGAGTTGCTAGCTTTGCCGTGCGGTTAATAACTGTAGCTACACTGAATACAGGCCATTCATTCAAGCAGTCATGTTAAATTAAAGGGGAAGTGATGAAAGTGTTGGGCTCATTTGTGCATGTGGTCTGGGCTGAAAGACTGCACATTTGAGTGTAAAAATCATGCCAGTAGGTTTGTGTTAACATTTACAATTATGATGTGTATTATTTAAATAGATTACATTTATTTTAGGAGATCAACCAGTATAGATTATTTATTATTGTGGGGATGCTTGCATTCCACATATGTTGTTTCTAACCTTTATTATTATTATTATTATTATTATTATTATTATTATTATTATTATAGCATTTTATTCTCCTCACTTTTTTGGCATCAACCAACTTCCACATAATACTTCCAATTATACACCCTTCAAATTTCAACTTGCTTCAAAAATTCACGCCTTCCTGGGAATATATCATCTGATTCCACGTTACTTATAGTACTCGCACATGTTAAGTTAATGCCAATGCTAAGCTAATGTTAAGTTAGCATGCTAAGTTCGTATGCTAAGCTTATGGTAATGCTAAGTTAATATGATAAGTTACCATGCTAAGCTAATGATTAGCTAATGTTAATGCTAATTTAGAATGCTAAGCTAATTCTTACTCAATGCTTAGCTAATGTTAAGCTAATGCTGATCTTAATTTAGTATGCTATTTTAGCATGTTAAGCTAATGCTGATTCTAAGCCAATGCTAAGAATATTAATTTAGCACGCTAAGCTAATGCTAATCTAATGCAAATGCTAAGCATTAAACAAAACAGGAATTATCGGCTTACTTATCCGTTATCGACATCGGCACGTTCTAAATTAATTGGTTTATCGGCATCTGTTGAAAATAACATTATTGTGCATCCCAAATAAAAACGTATTTCTAAATGCACTAAATACACAACTTGTATAATATTACTACGACAACTTCTACTACTACTACTACTAATTACTAGTTATGTTATTACTTTGTAATTTTAACAATTTATCCTTCAATTACCTTCATAGACATTCAGGTTAGCATTCAGCTCTTAGCATTCAGCTTTCAGATGTTCAGATTCCCAGTTCTAATAGGACCTTTGTTACCCCTTTGTCCTTCTCAACAGCCTTTAATCAGCTGTTTTCCAGTTTACAAAATAATCAGGTCAGGAAGAAGCACAAATGTTTATCTGTCGTTGCGCTATAGCCGCTGCAATTGTTTAGATAAAATTCTATCTTGTTGTCCTACTCAGAATTTGGCTAAAAGGTGACACCCAAACCCGAGAGAGGGACAAAGGGAAGCGAGAGTCGCTTGTGTATCACGTTGCCATCGAAACTATTCATGCTTTGCAAGGTCTGACCACTTATTCCATCAAATTTGCACAACAATGTTTAGATATTCTGAGGCTAATCACATGGAGAAAAGCTTCTTTTTGAAAAACATCAACTGTCTTTTATTTACACAGCCACAAAAGGACTGCTCACCTCCCTCCATTGTTTTAATCAACTGACATTCAGGTTGATGGTAATCATTAAACCACCTTGCATATTAGTACAGTGCAGCCCCCAACTTGTATGACAGGTAAGAATGTAAAATTGTTTTAAAGGACATATCTGAATTGCAAAGGTGTACGCTGGAATTTCCTTTTTATGGCTTAGAAACTTCCGTAAAGGATGTCAGGTCAACACTGACCACTCATACTCACACTCCAGTGTACAGTCACTTGAGTATGCAGCTGCCATGATGGAGGGTAAATGATGCTGTGTGTTGTTGTTCATATGAGGATATAAAACCACATGAAGTGTAAAAAAAACAAAACAAAAAAAAAAACCTCACAAAATTATTCCAAGTGGAATCCAGTCAGCTTAAAACAAACAAAACAAAACAAAAAGCTCAGTGGGTCAGACAATATTATTATGAAATACAAGCATCTTGGTGGCACTACGTGAAATACTTTACCTAAACAATTTTTGTATGCACATTTTTCTCATATTGTTGGCCTAAAACCAGGAAGAAAATGGGTTGCAACCACATTTGTGTATATATATATATATATATATATATATATATATATATATATATATATATATATATATATATATATATAAATTATTGATTTGGTACAAAACTAAAATAACAACAAAATAACTACAATTAAAATTGGAAAAGAAATTTCATAAACAACATTAAATCAAGATGAGTGCTTTAAAAAAAGAACTGTATTTATTAAATCTACTAAAAGTGACTATTATTATAGGAAAAAATTCCTCGATTTAATTAATTTCATACGACCGTTCATTAAATGTACTGTATTTATTTCTGTACTACTGTACGGCGTACAGAAGAAAGGATGTCAAATAGTCATTAAGGAATTGCAGTTTGATTTATTACACAATACTTAGATAATTTTTTCATTTATCTTGCACTTAATGAATTTAAAAAAAATAAAACTTACTAAAACTAATAAAAGCTAAACAAATACAAACCATTTTCGAAAAAAAAAAAGAAATCCATGAAAACGAATTCAAACCGATGGAATTTAAAAAAACATTGGTGAAAATCATATACAAACTAGCTATAAAGAACATTCTAAATTATTTTAACCCCAATTTGGTAACTAAATGTCAAATGACTTTGTTATTAGGTTAATAGTGAAGCGTTCCTAAAAGGCGACCATAGATGAGAAGAATAAAAACATGTAAATTGTCTAACCAGAGAATTGCCACTGGCATAAAGTGAGCGCATCATTATGATGAGGGAAAGTGATATCAAAAATAGATGACAATAAGCGCATTTTATTCCTTTAAAATACAAATATTTGTGTTCATCTATGGTTTCTTGTTCTTGTGTGAATCATAAAAACTGCATGGACTTCGCTGTGGCTGCACATGACGATGAAGGAAACACTGATGACAAAGTCGTTTATTCCCCTGTCCCTTATGGCAAAAAAAAAAAAAGTGCAAACTGCTGAGTCTTTCTGTTTTGTTTTCCTGACAGTTTGAGTCCAAGCAGATGGAGGTGAACGGGTTGTTTTTCTACATCAGCCCTTGCTGGTCTGTTGATGCAGTCCAGTAGGGCAGATGAACAAAAATAGAGCACACGTGTTGAGTGTCGATTCCGCTACTGGGAAGCAGGCGGGCGTGCAGGCAGACGTTTACCATTCTGGGAGCTTGTTGACTCGCTCGTGTTGTTATCCCGGCTGCGTGTTTACGTGACCGCTGGATCACTTGGCATTTTTTGATCAGCAGCTCAGCTTTCAACAGAGGGAGGGAGAATGCCTCCTGAGGCATGCTCTAATATTAATAATAATATAAGCTAACAGATGCATGATGAGAAAAGATTGAGACAAAATAAACTGTGGTTGTATTCTCACCATCTAGACAACAACAGCTCCAACTTCAGCCTTTTTTCCAACACATCTGACGCTGAGGCGTCCGACGCCGAGGAGTACCTGGAGATGAACGGCTGGCAAATCTGCAAGGACCAGGATGAGATGCTCAACTTGGCTTTCACTGTGGGCTCCTTCCTGCTGTCCGCCATCACCCTGCCCATGGGCATCGTGATGGACAAGTATGGCCCGCGGAAGCTGAGACTTTTGGGCAGGTGAGCCAAGACGCTTGCGTGTCTACTGAGCGTGTCTACTTTTACATGTTGACATGCGTTGATTTTGTGTTTGCAGTGCGTGCTTTGCCTTCTCCTGTCTCCTCATCGCCTATGGAGCCAGCGATCCCAACAGTATGTCAAGCCGCTTATGCCAACCCTCCATTGACATGTACACGCTATGGTGACACAACATCTGTCTGGTCCGCTTTTTCCACTAGATCTGTCCATCCTGATCTTTTTTGCATTGGCCATGAATGGATTTGGGGGCATGTGTATGACCTTCACCTCTCTAACGGTAAGAGCGCTGCTATGATATTTTATTTATGGCTGTCATGTTGATGCCAACAGGATTGGCCAGGTTGTGAAGTCGAAGCAAAATGCCAAAAAACATCTTGTGAAGTGGAATGTAAATCTACAGTAATTTCTCGAGAATAACACAACACAACATGTACTTATGAATACTGCACTTCAATGATGTGTTAGTTGTTACCTATTCTGTAGGGCTCAGATAAGTTACAAAAAAGCTATAAAGACAGCATCCTTGACCATTTTCCAGTCAGACAGTTGCACACTTTATCCAGCAAATCGTTTTCAAACTCCCAATGAGTAGTCCATTAGCACCTTCTATTGGTGGAAAGTTGATTCTGCAGTCAAGCTTTGGGGAATGGGAATCAGTTTACTACATCCTGCTTGTCGTTAGCTTCAGCTCGTTCTGCATGGTTAGTTTAATGACCACCTGTTACTATGTGGTGTCCATGGTATTGATGCTGAAAAATTGAAGTATTATCTGCAACGTAGTATGGTAGTTCTCTTCAAGCTGCACTTTTTAACAATTTCCCCCAAAATATCTTTACACTAGCCTTTTTATTTGACCATTTATGACTTAGACATTTTTTAATGACTGGATTAACACCTTAGCTGTTCATAATGGGAACTCCCGCAAGCCTCTGGCCACTAGTTTTCAGACACGATTCAGATTTTGGCTACAGGTGGCAGTAGCGAGTCGAAATTCGAAACCGGAAAATGCCTAACTACAAGCTGACGTACATTGATACTTCCATGTACGACATCTGTACTGGCCTCACAGAACCTTTCTGCTATCCAGGTAGTTAGACACCTCCACGCAATAAGTCTCTTGATTGCCAGGATGGGTTCAGTTATTTTCTTTATATGGCAGGTGTGAAACTGCAGCAAAAAAATACAGAATAAGTAAATAAAATGTACATGAGTCATGTTATGCTAATTACTGCGTGATGGAGCCTTCTACAGTGTAAATAGTGCGCTTGTTAACAATTTCTAACGCATTAGCTTTACATCTTAACATCAATTTACCATTACCTGTATGTAAAATACTTACAGGGAATGCCTTTTATGGACTTTAGCGTCAGACACAACTCAACAACTTTTTTTGCTTCGTTCTATGATTCCTTTTTTTTTACGTGAGCAGAAAGCTCATACTGTCCTTTCCCTCCGAGTCTCTCTTTCTTAAAGGGGCACCGCCTTCTTAAAGGTAAAGGAATTGGACCAAAACAATACATGTTAACTTTCTTGCAACATGCCTATTAGTTACCAAAATAATAATAACAGAGGCAAAATGGCTTCAGAAATTACATTATAATGTGTGTAATTAAAATTATTATAATTACGAGGGTGGGAAAAAAAAAATCCATATTGCAATGTATTGTTGCGCTTTCTGTTGCAATACATATATCAATACACTGAAGGCAATATCGGTATTTCATAACAGCACACAAATGCGACACACATAAAGGAGTTACCCTGCCATTCAGACATGTTGATGAAGCTTGAAACATACTCAACGTAACACGCTGCCTATGCTAGGCTAGCTTCAAAATAAAACTTTACCAAACAATACATTGACACCAATGCATTAGCCCTGGTGGGCTTTTACTTTGAAGTCAGCCTCGTGGCGACATGACCGCCAGCTTGACTTCCCTTTTCGACGTGTTGGCTTTTAAACATCAACAAGTTTTTATTGAAATTACATATTCACAATGCCATCCCGAAAATATATTTAATCGCTAATTTAGGACGCTAAAAAAACGCTAGTTAACTACGCCATCATTGTATAATACAGCACAAGTCCCCAACGTTAGTGGGTGGCGAGCAGCGAGTGTTAGCATTAGCTGGTACAGTGGCCCTGAAGGTCAAAACACAAAAAAGGGCTGGCAACAGTAATGAGTGACAGCTACTGTACCTGGCATGCTTTCTTTATTTTTTCAATATCCTGTACCTAGGCTACTTTGTAACTCACTCTCCAAGTTTAAAGAAAGGGAATGTGACTTAAATTGCACTTTGTCTTTTTCATTATTAATTAAAAAAAAATAAGACAATAGAACTTTGTTGTCATTTATTTTATAAAGCACCTTTGCCAATAAATAAAAACATTCAACTCAAAATGTTAAAAATTGCCGTTTGAGTTTAGGAACACAACTTCAAGCCATTAATACCTTATTTGTTATTGTATACATGGCCCATGTACACAATAAGAATGTATCTGCCTCTTATTGCCCTTAAAGTTATGTTCCTAAATCCGAAACGGCCACATTAGACATTTGGAGGTTTTTTTTGCTTTTTTTTTTTCTCGTTTTTTTTTTTTTTTTTTTAATTTAATGGGCAAAAGTGTTTTATAAAATAAATTAATTCATCTTATTTAGTTTTGTTCTGATCCGATAAACAATTCATTCTGTGACTCAAATCCATGATCCGATGAGAACCATGACTTTTTTTTTTTTTTTTTGCCCAAAAAATGTGCATTATTGTCAAAAATGACCAATATCTGTGTGTTCTGTGGGTTTTAAAGAAACTAATTTCTACAAAAAGCGATCCATGGGTATGGTCTCCAAGTACACTCTGAGTGGTAGTGCGGATACGGAAGTAAATGGAGGAATGGGAGTGGATGAGAAAAGCCCGAGCCGAGCGGTCAGGGTGAACCCATCAGCGAGATAAAAGTGCTGCATCACAGGAGAGGCCCACGTGAGAGCCAGAGTAGAGAGAAGCACGTAATCTATTATTCACTGATACTCGGCTGCTGTCTGCTGGCCAAAAAAAGACCTCCGCTCATGACTATTTCATCTGCAAATGAGCAGATACTGTACAGGACAGCAGTGCTTGTTGTTAATTCTGCAAGCATCTCATACTGTTCCTGCACAAACTTCATCTTATCCATCATATTTGACAGAGCGTGTACCACACATCATCATTTTTGTATCAATGCTACTTGCAGGCTGAGCAATAGTAATCCACTTTGCCACTGAGGAGATAAACAGGAAGCCGCAACGACGGAAGTCGATGTGTATTTATATGCTTGTATGCACCTCCCACCCACTCTTCGCTGTCTCCTGTTCAGGTTGCCGTGCAAGTTTTTACCACCCTCACTTGTCCCGCTCTTAAGTCTGAGGTTGTTTTTGTTCGTCTCCAGTTACAGCTGGTCTGTTTGCAAGGCCGGACCTGCTTCCAACTGTCAAAAGTGCCTGATGTGCATATGTAGACGTGCGTTTGTGTGTTCAAACAACGTGTGCTATGTCCAGATTAATTGTTGTTTTCAGGACAAACAATAATGGAAAAAGTAGGGGTGTCAAACAGCCCTGATGTTGCGTATCAGTTATTCTGAAAGGGGAAGTCAACGCCAAAAACATTTTCTTAACAATAATATGTTCTATACAACCCCACTAGTCTAAATACAGTATTCTGGTTAATATTGCGTTAGTGCAGTGCTTCTCAATTATTTTCTGTCATGCCCCCCCTCGGAAGAAGAAAACATCTCACGCCCCACCACCCCTCCATGGCTTCGTCATATTTCCTTGTCATAGCTTTCGGGCAACTTTCGTTTATCTCTTTATCTTCGTCTCGCCGCCTGTCTTCTCATCCCTGTTAAATATTTTTTTATGGTGTCACTTGAGGGTCTGCTACGCTTTGTGCCTACACTTCATACTCATACTCTGTGCTGTGTGCAAAGCACGCATGCTCAGTGCAAATCAAACCCCTACACCACCGAGCGAATGCGCTCTGCGCACACTCTGCCAATGAGAACGCCACTGCCCCCTAATGTAGTGGAGGTGCAATTGCACAATGATTATATAACGATTAGCATAGATTTTAAACATAGAAGGGTCAAAACATCCCTAATGAAAATTAAACTGTACTAAAAAACTAGCCAACAGAGGGTGCTAGAACTGCAAAAACAGATGTGTTGCATTTAAATATCGTGAGCATGACGACGACGATATTGTGGCAGTTTTAATATCGCGATACCATGATATTGCCATTATCGTTACATCTCTATAATCCAGCAGTGTTTATCAATATCAGAAGGAAGCCATTTTGACACTTGCTGTCGAGTGAAAACAGGGCGAGCTGTGATTGTTCGTTGCCTGAGACCTGAGCAACTGTGACGTCATCTTCAGTCGACAGCAATGGGCAAAATGCCTGTCGCCTGATATGGATTAAAACGGCTGGATTTTGCTGCACAACTCGTATTCCACAAATGTAACATTAATCAGAATGTCATGTTTAGACTAGTAGGTCACATATAATATATATTATTGTCAATAAATGTTTAAGGTTGATTTCCCCTTTAAGTTATCAAATAGAAGGGAGATCTCTTCAAACCATCATGTAGTATTATCTCCCCCTCACTCATCACTCAAGTCACCTTCATGACCTCATGTCTACATTTGTTGTTTTGTTCTCTGTCCTGGCTGAGGAAAACAGGGACTTCTTGTCTGCCTCTTAACACACCTGAGAGATTCTTGTGCATGTGTAGTATCTGCGCACGCTATTTGAAACTCCCCCACACGCTCTCACCTGGCACGTGTTGGAGCACCTCTTGCTTCCTGAGTTTGGTATCTCCACTCTGAGGCATTTCTCTGCCTGGATCTAATCATAGTTCCCTTTCACATGTGCCATCCACAAGATGGAGGCGGAAGGGGGAATTGGACAGAGAGAGCAGTTTGTGGTTTGTTCCTAGACCACCGCAGATGAAAGGAAATATGTAGAAAGGATGAAGAGAGTGTCAGCGACAAGGGCAGTGGCAATTTGAGAAGGGAGCTGGCGAGAGAGTAGTAGTCGCTGATATCAGCCTCGTCTGGATGAGACTTGGTGGATGAGTGTGACTTTGGCAGGCATGCAGGTCGCGCCACATTGGGTGCGGGTCTTTGCAACCTGGCAAGCTGGAGGGGCTACAAAGTGGCCCTTAGTCGCACACACGGACATCCCTTCCCTTTCTCGGGAGAAAAAAGCCCCCTCACGTTTCTGGGATCAGCCTCAATCAGGGGTCAGCAACCTTTACTGTCAAAAGAGTCATTTTAGGCCAAATAAATAACAAAAAATCTGTGTGGAACCACAAAAGCTTTGAACATTATGATGAATGAAACTGTGTGTTAGTCAATTGTAATGAGGGCCCAAGAGCTAATTAGAGCTGCATCATAAAATAAAATATGCAGCTTCATTTTCTTCTACCTTTCATCTTACGTTTTTGGATTATTATTTTTTTTTTTTTTTGCGTGTGTATTTTTTCAGACTTTGTTTTACATTACATTTTTAGACTCCTGTCTTTCTGATAAATTTCTTACATTCTTGGTAATTTTACGACCATATTGTTTTTATGGTAATTTTCTTCCTTTTTTGGACATTTTATGGCTATTTTTTGACATTTGTTTATGCTTTTTTGTTAACAATTTTCTGACATTTTTGGTAATTTTGTGGACATTTTACGGTAATTTTTTGGATTGCTTCTTTTGTTTTTGGACATTTTATAGTTATTATTATTTTTTTTACAGTTTTCTTTTCTGGCTTTTTAAATATAAATCTTCAAAATGTTTGGCAATAATGTGTGCATAATATGGTATTTTTGGGGATTGCTTTTTTGTTTTTGGACATTTTATAGTTACTTTTTACAGTTTTCTTTTCTGGCTTTTTAAATATAAATCTTTTGACTTTTTATTGGCAATATGTGTACATAATATGGTAATTTTGGGGATTCCTTCTCTTGTTCTTGGACATTTTATACTTACTTTTTGAACATTTTCTTTTCTGAATTTTTTTTTAAAGTGAATTTTCTGACTTGTTTTTTTTTCCCCAATGCCAAAGACATTTTATTGTAATTTTCTTCTTTCTTTTCTTTTTTTTCCCAACGTTTTCTTTTCTATCATTTTAAAAATACATTTTCTGACTTTTTTTTTTCGCCGGCAATGTTGTGTACATTATATGGTAATTTTCTGTTTTCCTCTTGCTTTTTATGGTCACTTTTTTGACATCGTTGGGGATTTTTAAACAACTTTTTTCCATCTACTGTACCTTTCATTTCACTTTTTCTGACAACTTAAAAATTTGGACTCTTTTTATTTAATTATTCATTTTTAAAAATCTAAATCAATTAATTAAAAAAATATTTTTATCTAAAAATTTTAAATACATACATATACATACATATATATATATATACATACATATATATATATATATATATATACTGTATATATATATATTATTATTATTATTTTCTACTAATTTTTGTAGAGATCCACAGGGGGCCACAGGAGTGAGACTAAAGAGCTGCAGGTTGCAGACCCCTGGCCAAAATCATGTCATCGTTAAAACGTTGGAGTGAAACGTGATGTTGGGGCGATAGCCAGTCTGCCGTGTGTCAGCTGTTGTTTGCTGATCTTCCAACTCAGCTAGCTGCAC
>NC_135423.1:24738969-24771469 GCF_051991245.1 Festucalex cinctus | reverse complement strand
ACCTTTGGCCCAAACCTGTATGTCTATTTTCCATATTTTGAAATGCACAGCGTATTGGTAAAATTCTGGAACAACTGCAATTCATGTAGCTCATTATATTCTAACAGCATTTTTTTTTTTTTTTAGTTAATATGTTCATTTCATGTAGACTTTTATTTTACTTTATTTTATTCATTCATTTTCATGTACTGTACCTTACATTCATTGGCCAATGAAGAATTCCTTGTCATTGCAAGCATTTATAATAATTCTCCAGGCTTTTGATGTTTTACATTTCTGGTCATGTAAAATAGTGTTAGGTTAGGTGTCGAATGAACACTGCATGTTGACGCCAAAGGAAATAGTATTTTTTTAGTTATTCAAAATGTACAAATTAACACATAACAACAATATACAAGTTATACAAACTACAACAACAAGTGTCAGACATGGACTAATTATATGCCAGGTAAAAAACCTTTGTATTGTCCTCAAGGATCTGGGAAAGTGTCACTTATTTGCTACAAGTCCACCAAGGTGCTGCAGTCTGGGATCCAGGTACAGGAAATCATGGTGGTGCTGATGTGGGATCCAGGTACAGGAAATCATGGTGGTGCTGATGTGGGATCCAGGTACAGGAAATCATGGTGGTGCTGATGTGTCAAAAAGTATTTCTTGGTGTCAGTCTATCAGCTGGACTTGGATATCTTCATGTTCCTCCATGGTCATTTCCTGTACGAGTCTCTGCAAGAAGGTAACAATTGTATGTCAGATGAGGTACCAAACAATGAACTGAAAGTCACTGAGCCAATGAAGTACATTATTACATGAGCAAGACTATTTGTGAAAGCCATGTAAATTCCTGCACATCGAAGTACAAGGAAGCTGTTGTATCTTCAATCAAAACTAATTAAGTTGCTTAGTGATATTTATTAGGTAAAATTGTTCAACATGGTGACAAATCGATATCTGAGTAAAGGGTTTCAAATGTTTTTGTAAGCAGCACTTTTCTGAGTGGTTAGTAGCAACAAAACACGGGGGGAATTACGAGTCTGAGTTGCAGATGTGTCGTTCAGTTAACACCATTCTTTTTGCACGATATACTAAACATATCAGCAAACGATGTAATCTAAATACCACATATTCCACACCACATGCACACACTTGTATATACACTGGGTGGGGCCACATTCACGGTGTAGGGTAGAGCTCGCCAGTCGGCGAGCTGGCGGACTCAGTAACAGGGTTAGGTGTCACTTGTACTCTGGCGTGACGACCGGGGCCTCTCCCCACCGGGCTCGGTGTTCTGGTGTCCCGCCTTCTCCCCTGGTGCTTCCTCCTCTGCTTCCCCCCTCCCGCCGCGGTGCAAATCTCGCGCGGCTGGAGGTGGGGTGGGCACATCTTCCCTCTCTGCGCTGCTGCCCGGTGCCGGTTTCCGGGGGGGGGTGGGGGGTTCTCGCGGGGGGCCGGGTTCGCGGGGGGGGGGGTGGCGGCCGTCGGGGGGGGGCGGCTTGTTTGGGGGGGGGGTGGAGGTATGGGTGGGTGGGGGGTTGGGTGCTGGGGGTCGGGGTGTGTTCGGGGGTTTGGGGGTCGGGGGTGGTGGGGCCTGGGTCGTGGTGGATGGCGGGTTTGGGTGGGGTGCGGGGGGGTCGTGGGGGGATGGGGGCTGGGGACCGGTGGGGCGCTGTGGGGGCCCGCTGGGCCTCGTTCTGCGGCCTTGGGCTCGGGGGTGTGGGCCGGGGCTGGGGCGGGGGTGTTCCGGGTATCTGGGTCGGCTCGCTGACCGGTGTCCGCTCGGGTGGCTTGGGGGTGGCCTTGGTGCTGCCGCGGCCTGGGGATTCCGGGGGGGGTGGGGGGGGGGGGGGGGTGCTCGCTTTGCTGGACCGCGGTTGACGGCTTCTCTCTTTGGTGGTGGTCCTTATGCATGCCAGATCCGTCGCACCAGCATCTACTGAAACTCAACAGAAGTACCCTCTCCCTCCCACAGCCCCTTGAATCAGTTGGTGCTGGTGTCTGTGGTTCTCACTTTTCTTTATCTATCCTTCCCTCCTTCCTCTCTTTAGTTTTTCCTCTGGTCACTTGAGATCTTAATTTATTAGAAGTATGAGGTTTCTGGGGTTGGCATAAGACTCCGGTTTTGTAACCACGCAGGAGGGGTCTTGTTGGTGCTGGACTTCACTTTGATGGATTGGATGTACTGGCTTCTATTGATCTCACTCTGCCTTATCGATCCTTCCCTCCTTCCTCTCTTTAGTTTTTCCTCTGGGCTCTTGAGATCTCGCTAAATTTGCTGGAATTTAGAGGCTTCCGGGGTTGGCGTAAGACTTTGATTTTGTAATCATGGGGAAGGCAGGAAGTGTTTGGTCGGTGCTGGATGTCACTTTGATTTACCTTTCTTTTCTCTTTATTTCTTTTTTTTCTGACCTTTTCTCTGGTCTCCTGACCATTTAAATCTCACGACTCTGGCAAGATTCTGAAGTACCTGGTTAAGGCGAAGGGTAATGGGATATTTATAAGGTTTTAGGTGAATGAATGAGTATAAATTTATACGTATTTGCACGCACGCACGCAAACGCACGCAAACGCACACACGCAAACGCACGCACGCACGCAAACGCACGCACGCAAACGCACGCACACATACACACACACAAAAAAAAAAAAAAAAAAAAAAAAAAAAAAAAAAAAGGAAAAGAGCAATGATGACAAGACGTTGAATCGGTAAGACTACCGAATGAACAATTCTGAGCTCTTCAAAAAAAAAAAAAAAAAAAAAAAAAAAAAAATAAAAAAAAAAAAAAAAAATAAATACCACATATTCCAAGCAAAGGTATGTTTTGAGCCATTCACATGCATGCTCGAATGGAATTATTTTTCCATGATGACATAATTGTACGTTACGAGGCACCGCGTTCTCTTCCTCGTCGTCTCTCTCGCCCCCTTTGAGATGGTCCACATGTCTATAAAACGTATAACATAACTGTGTGTTCTCTGTTGCATGGTTTAGTTGCACTAACAAATATGAACATAGATAGCCATTATCATTAGCTGACGTACAGTATTTCCAAACAATGCCGACAAAAATATTAATTCTGAAATTAAATGACTAAATCACAATTATTAGGGATCTGTACAGTATGTCTAACAAATGCAATTCACTTACGTCATCACTCGAGGGAATACCAGAAGTTGTTTGCGTTCTGTTCCGGTGAAATTGGTGGTAGGCTGTTGAAGTAGGGTCTCTCTGGGACGCCGTAGTTCGTGTGCTTAAAATCATTGTATTATCTTGTTTGACCGATAGATGGCGGTCGTGAGCTACACACTGGGGCTTTAAGGTTAACAGCCTTCGAGCTGCTCCCTTGTCTGGTTCAACACTTATACAGCAAGCACAAGGTTGGGATACTCCGGAGACGGGTGTCCGTTCACAAAATGCTGCATGAAAAATGAAAACAAGATAAGCTCGGGGCACTTTTTAGGATGCTAAGTTTTCCAAAATTGACGAAGCTTTGTGTTAACGTTAGCTCGCAAGATTTAGACAAATGCAAAAGCTAACAGAAGACATTAAACTAACATTAACCACTGACTGAACAAGCTTAACTTAGATGGCAATGACATTCTAGTAATATATATTATTCAATAATAGTAACTACAATAACTTTGATATCGTTTTGTTATTGCCCCGAAAGCAAACTACACTACAGCTAGCTAGTTAGCCCGATAGAGTTAGCATAGTCTTACCTTAGCACAGTCCGATTTACATACTCCGTAGGCACACCGCTTCATCATTTTGGAGGTCCGGAGCCTGTTAATGGTTGTCACTCTTCTTCCGTAAAGTTTTATGGTGGTTAGCAGTCTCGTAAGCCATCAAATAAAATCAATCAGACTATGGACGTCATCGAGAGCTGAGTAAAGCGTGACGGACTATGCTTACATAGCAACGGTTGCTAAATGTGTGATTGGTCAATGCTCGTTTGAGGGGCGGAGTTTGCGAAAGGTCAATTAGGCGCTCCGAATTGTCCCTAGGTGTGCTTGTGAGTGTGGGTGGTTGTTTGTCTCTGTCTGCCCTGCGATTGGCTGGCAACCAGTTCAGGGTGTACCCCGCCTACTGCCCAAAGCCAGCTGAGATAGGCTGCAGCACTCCCCGCGACCCTTGTGAGGAATAAGCGGTCAAGAAAATGGATGGATGGGTGTTATCGCTGGCTTGTCTCTGCTCGTGAGCTATGGTAGCCCATGAGTGATTTAAAAACATAAAAATCCCAGGACAACAGCACTGCAAAAAAGATGGGAGCCACATTAATAACAAACTTTCATGTCAAATTGGGGGCCACAAAATATTATCCTGTGGGGCGCAAAAACTCACAGGCCGCGAGTTTGAGCCCCTTATCTACTCAACAGTTTGTCACAGTATTACCTGGTTATTTGTCGCTGGTTTTTCTTAATTTTACTTTTCAAGCTAATTGCACCTTTAGAAACTCTATTATAAAACAGGATAATTTTTCTATTTTAGGTGTGTTTTTATTATTAATGTCCACGACAAAATACTATCCTAATTTGATTATACTTGGCCCATGAATCTCTTTTCACACTGTACTACAACTCAATTTCTTTTGTGATCAGCACATCCAGCCTGTTCAAAATGTGATTTTGCAATCAGTAGTCTCAGCACCTGACCATGCATGACGCACAACCACTACCCCCAAAAAACACTTGGCAGCACCTTGTTTCTTTTACAGCCTGTAAAGGAGACTGGGTGGCAAACGTTCTCTGTCACACATCACAAGGTGTGGAAGCCAGTCTGGACACGCTACAACACAAACACTTTTTTTTTGTTCAGGAATGGCTCCACTCATGTGATGTGGTTGTTTTCGCCCACTTAGTCCCTCTGAGAAACGACTGCCAGTGGCAACAGGACTTCCTTGAAATTAAATGAACTAGTGTTGTTGACGAATGATTTCATAACTTATGGAGTTTTCTCTCCCAGTTTTTTTTTTTCTTTTGTGCCATCATGAACCAAATGTGCGAAAGTATTGGACCAACATTAGTTCATCACTAAAACAATAAACAAAATTATGACAGCATTTTTTCCCTTTTTCTGACCAATGTGGGTCCAAGTTGTGCAAAAAAATGAGCCAATCAGGACTATGAGCGCCTCAGTGGTCATATCTGAACTCATTTCCCTTGTATGCGTTGGCCTTGATTAAACCCGCTGACCACCTCAAGTATGCCGAGCTTGACACATGCTGAGCAACTTGTTTGTGTGTCCTCTCCACCAAGTGGGCCAAAGGTTGTGTATCTTATCCCAGCGTGAGTGGACTGTCCCTAAATCAATCGGAACTGGATTATGATGTCGTGTGTATTGTCCCAAGTAATCTCAACTGTGGGGTGATAAACCGCACCACCGTGATGAAAACAAATGACAGATGATGATGAAAGAATATGCTATATATGATCCATAAGGGTCCTTCAGACACATTTATTATTGACTTCTTGAAGAGGGCTGTTTACGATGAAGCATATTTTGAATAAGAACAGTATGTGCAAAGCAAGGCCAGAGTGTCTCTGTTTGGATTCAAATGTGGAAGACAAACACGGCAAGATTATTTTACGATGCTTAAGTTAATAGGGATGTGCCCTCCACTGGTCATTAAGCAGCAGGATGCGTTCGCCACTGTGTTTGTGTGCAATTTTCAGGGGAAATAACACACAGGTTACAATAGGTCAGTTTCAAGTCAGCGGCTCGACTTCAAAGGCAAATTGCCGCCTCCTGCAATAACTACAGAGCTGGAACGATGTCCTAATGGCATTACTTTACTTTGATCCACACATTGGTACAAGGGGATTGTTTCAGTCATATTGTTTTCATTGGATTATTTCCCAAATATTAATTGCCTCTACTATTACATGGATTTCTCAAGTTACAAACATCACACACACACTTCTACATATTACTATGCTTTCCCTCTCCTCTAGATGCCTAATGATGTTTTCTGCTGTTCTTGCTTATTTGTCAGCTTCCCAACATGTTCGGAGACCTCAGGTCGACCTTCATCGCCCTGATGATCGGATCATACGCTTCCTCTGCTGTTACTTTCCCTGGCATTAAGGTAACTATGGCTGTCACCGAACTTCTCTACAAACGTCTGCCTTTTATATAAAATATTAATAATATTAATAATAATAATAATCAGTGTTTTATTACTAGTAGTGGTGCATTGGATCACAAAAGTCAGGTTCGGATAGGATCACAGATTGGAGTCGCGGATTGGATTGTTTTTCGGATCAGCAAAAATAAATAAACAAAAGATAAATAGTACTTTGTCTTCATTTATTTTGTAAAACGCCTTTTCCCATTAAATTAAATAAAAAATCCATTCAAAAGGCCTAATATAGCAGTTTAGGATTTAGCAACACAGCTTTAAGTGCAATACGAGGTAGAAACATTCTCATTTTTATCTGGTCCATTTGTAAAATAACAAGGTATTAATGGTTTAAAGTTGTGGTCCTACATCCTATCTAAAGGTTTGACATTTTGAGTTGAATGTTTTTCTTTTCTTAATGGGAAAAACAAAGTGTTTTATCAAATAAATGAAGACAAAGTTGTATTTATTTATTTTTAATACTGAAAAGATTTCAACGTGCAATTTAAGGCACATTCCCTCCAATACTCGTTGGTAATGCTAACAGCTAGCCACTAGCCACTAGCCACTTACGTCTGAGTCTTCTGTCGTATCATACAATGATGGCGAAATTAATTAGCGGTTTCTTATCGTCCTAAATTAGCGATTAAACATGATTTTGGGATAGCGTTGTGTTGATGTTGGTTGTAACAATTATGTCGTCAACTACGATAAAGCAACAGCTAGAGGGGAAGTCAAGCAAGCCATCACGCCACGACGTGAGGGAACTTCAAAGTAAAAGTGTACTAAGACTATTTGCATTGCCGTCAATGTGTTACTGTATTTGGTAAACTTTATTTTGAAGTTAGGCTTAGTGTGTTACATTGAGTATGTTTCAGCTTCCTTGACATGTCAGAATGGTATTGACTGTGAATGCGGCACTTTGTCCCCCCCACCAACCAATCCGCTGATCGTGCGTGATCCGAACCGACCACGGATCATTGATGATCCGTTTCACCACTCATTACTAGTAATGATTTAGGTCTACGATTATTGTCTCCCATTAATGCTTCTCTTGCAACGTCAATCAAAATAATACACCAGGAAATTGATTTTGCATTACATCTCATTAGATGCTGCCTTTTTTTATGTTTATTTTATTTATGATGATGATGATGATGATGATGATGATGATGATGATGATGATGATGATTATTATTTTTAAATGTGATCATTATCACTAATGCTCCTCCATTGTCTTCCTCCCTACCTTTTAGGTGATCTATGACCTGGGTGCTACCTTCATCTCAATCTTGCTGGTTTGGGCTGGTTGCGCCTGCCTGGTCTTCCTTAACTGCTTCGTCAACTGGCCTCTAGAACCCTTCCCTGGCCCAGAGGATATGGACTTCACGTAAGAAACACGACACACAAGCTGTCAGACACACGCAAAGGCAGATACGTGGCTCCATCTGTCCTCTAAAGGACATTATATTTGATGAATGCTCCCGTCTAGTGTCTGGTTAGATTCAAATCTGTCTGTTGCCATGTTACTGGAAAGCAGCTATTATTATCCTTTTACAGTCGCGTGTAATCTCATATTTGAATGGCGACATACACGCATCTGAAAATGTAACCTCAGTGCAACTCTGCCACTGACAACTTTGACATTCTCCTATTGACACATCTCCCGCTAGGGCCGGGTATTGTCGCCAACCTCACAATACGATACGTATCACGATACAGGGGTCACGATACGATACGTATCGCGATACATATGTATCCCAATACTTGATCTTCAAGGCGATACGGATCCCGCTATTGCACATTAACTCTTTTCATTGCCAAAAACGTTTAATAGCGATTAGTAAAATCACAATGTATGCTGCCATAAATGAAATGACGTCATCTTTTTTTCTTTTTTTTCTTAAATGGACGGAGCAACGTCTAAGTGCAGCGCTGCCTGGTCAATGGGTTGTGGAATCAAAAACACCACCTAACTATGGCCAGCAGATGGCAGTATTGTGTCTCTTTTCAATGGGCTGCTGGTGCATGGAATTACAATGAAATGTGACGGAATCTGATGGAATCTGATGAATGCTCGTAATTGGCGAAATGGCACTGTGGAGTTTTTTTTGTTTTTTTTTCATAACGTGTGGCAGTAAAAGAGTTAATTTACTTGCATTTTATAATCACAGTCATATATACCTAAAGGATATGTTTATTATGCTGGATGACAAAAATATTTTTGTTAGTAGCTCTTCTGGTTTACCACCAAGCGGCATGCCTATTCTAAATATGTACGCACTGCAGAGTAAGGAGCAGTTTTCGCAGACACATTGAGAAAATTTATTAATAGCCATGAGCCGATATGAGTAAAAATATCAAAGTATTAAAATTACAGCTCTAAAATGTGCTTATTTGAAATATTTGGGGAAATAAAAACAGCATTTTTTTTTTCATGTAACACATTCTATTTCTTTCTTAAACAAAATATAGGAAAACTGGTACATTAAGACACATGTGCCACGTTAAGTTTACAAGTAAATAAATGTTGATATTATTCCTCTGGCTTTAATTTTTCTGAGCAGGACACAGTGTCCAATCACTGGTGAGCTATTTTTACATTAATTGAAGGCAATTAACTTCAAAGACGCTGCTGGTTTTTATTTTTTAGGTACAATGCAAGCTGCAAAGGCAAACGTTAACTACCTATTCAAAGTTATCGAGCAATATCGACTCTGTCGCCTGCGTATTGATACGTGTATTGTAATGAGGCCCGCAACGATATATTGCCGTATCGATTTTTTGAGCACACCCCTATCTCCCGCTCACAGAGTGAAGATCAAGTTCAGCTGGCTGGGATTTGACCACAAGATCACTGGGAAGCAGTTTTACCGGCAGGTGACCACCGTGGGGCGCCGTCTGAGCGTCAGCAACTCCATTAAGCAGCAACAGCCGCCGTCCAATGAACTGGCTTCTCAGGACGCCAGCAAGATGTGCCTGTCCACCGTCGACCTGCAGGTCAGCTGCAAGGAACACGAAGAGGGTAAGGCTCAAATTGTGCAATTTGTCAGAAATTCAGAATGCAAATACAAATGCTTCTTCAAAGTAGAATGTTAGATGAGCCGCACACATCACCAGAAATTTGACTTTGTTACAATTAAAAGTGTGACATACTTTCCAAATGGATCATGTCTCATTGAAAATCCACAACCCAGAAATTAGGGCCATGTGTGGTGGGCGTGTCACAAGTCTGACGGGACAATTGGCGCACCTTGAAGGTGTGCACAGCAGGCACATTAAAAAAAAAAGAAGAAGACGTAAGCACGGATGGAATATGAGCAGTGAAGCGATCCAACAAGTTGTGATGTCCTTTGCCAGCATTTGAAAATCCATCCGAGAGCGAAACGCACACAAAAAACATTCTTCACTATGAATGAATGGACCTCGTGTGCCAGCTTTGTACAAATAACACAACACAAAGGATTTCACACATCCCACATTTAGAGAATGTGTAACATGTTCTTTACACAAATTCATGGTTATGTGCATAATTTGACAAACAGACAAAAGTCCTGTGGCGTATTTAGACTCTGAATAATACATTTGATTCATAGGCCTATTCGAGATTGTTTTGTGCGCACAGAACAGACGTCAGTTCATTAAATTGCCAAGTTTACATTTGCCTATAATAAGAGTTTGTTAATAGCTTGCTGCATTTAAAAAAAAATATAAGTCAACCTTAAACATTTCTTGACAATAATGTGTTATATGTGACCACACTAGTCTAAACTAAACTATTCTAAACCGTACTGCCAAATCGAAATGTTATTCAAATAAGGGGGCGGTCCTAAGCGTGTCTTGGGTTGGACTCCGGCGTTGCAAACTGCCTGTCATTGGTCGAGTGAGCAGCTTGGCGAACAAGGAAGTCTCGCCGGCTTGCAATGGAGAGCTCCAGCAATGGACGACGATCTTGTCCACTGTCTGCTCTCACTTGTTGTCTAACAACTCAAGTCGCAAGTTGAGGTGACGGTGGACACGATTGTCGTCCATTGCTGGAACTCTCCATTGCAAACCGGCGAGACTTCCTTGTTCGCCGAGCTGCTCACTCGACCAATGACAGGCAGTTTGCAACGGTGGAGTCTTTTATTTATTTATTTATTTTGAATTTTGGCAGTTTTGGTCCTCCATACATACTATCCTGGTGTCCACAAAATAAAAACATGCGATAACACCCCCCAAAACTTCCATGTTGTTCTTATGTTGGAAAAAAAAAAAAAAAGAGTCAAAATTGTTTAAAAAAATAAAATAAAAATTGCCCAT
Source organism: Festucalex cinctus (assembly GCF_051991245.1). Classification (NCBI taxonomy): domain Eukaryota; kingdom Metazoa; phylum Chordata; class Actinopteri; order Syngnathiformes; family Syngnathidae; genus Festucalex; species Festucalex cinctus. The sequence continues at coordinate 24,761,051 of NC_135423.1, read as the reverse complement.
CACTAAAAATGTGGGTCTGAAGGGGTCGACACAGGTGTTGATTTAATAAGTGATCTTTACAAACCTCCACTATTCGGATCTTGAGTCTGACTTGAGCCTTCAGCAGATATTAACGGAAACGCCCGAGATGTGATCTTGCTTTGTGTCATTTCCTGCGCAGCGACGTTCATGAGGAGTGTGTTGAGCCCCATCTTCCTCCTGAGCCTCATCACCATGTGTGTCACCCAGCTGCGCCTCATCTTCTACATGGGCGCCATGAACACCATCCTGGAGTCGCTGACGGCGGGAGACCTCAACACGGGTGTGTTGCACACTCAAGCTTTCGCACAGCTTGCTAGTGGTGGTCCTCCTTTTAATGCCTAATCACTCATTTCTTGCACGGAATGCTTGTTTTTAACCACTTGACAGCTTCTCCCTCACTCAGCTAATCTGTTGCTTCTGGTTAACACCCCTCCTTGTTTCCTCTCTGTCCGCCTCTTGCTCTTTCCTCTCGTGCTGCCTTCCTGTTGCTGTTGCAGTGGAAAGGATGCAAGTGGGTAAGAGATTCCCAGCTAACCATCACAAAAGTCTAACATCAGTGCTTTTCAGTTCCCTTCCTTCACCGTCTCAATGTTGTGAAAGCACGTCTGACTCAAACATGTGGTCATAAGATAAAAAAAAAAAAAGTGCCTTTGAAATCAACCCAATCTGCTCATTTGCCATAAAAATCGACACTACTTCACATTTTAACAACAAAAAACGTATTTATAACTTCAGTTATCACTGTTGTCTGTCTCTCAGTAAGCACGTACACGTCCATCTTTGGCGTACTCCAGCTCTTGTGCCTGGCAACCTCACCTGTGATTGGCTACGTGATGGACTGGAGGCTGAAAGACTGCGAGGATGAAAATGACAAGTGTTCTGCGAGGTGAGATATAATCAAGACATATCTAGTTGGCACCTTCTGTAGCCAAAGTAAACAAATATAAATCATACTCATATGGATATGACACAACAAAGTGAAGGGAAAAAAAATCTAACTTTCTTAATTCTTGACTATCAGGGAGCCTGGCCAGCCTCGTCGGCCGGACAAAAAGATTCAAAAGATCGTCAACTCCACCCGAGCCTTCATCTTCACCAATTTACTCCTGGTGTGCTTTGGAGTCACTTGCGTCATTCCCAGCCTTCCACTTCAGGTACACACAAATAATTGGTTTTCTGAAAAGGAGTTTCCAAATGTCCTTCCTTGTTTTCCCCCTTGTTGGCCAGATGTTATCCAATCCTTTTGTCCTTATGGGTACATTATGTCCTTGCAGTGTTGAAACTGAGCGACAGAGCAAGTGTTTCATAGTGATTTAGCGACATCTAGTGGATCAAATACACATTGAACCATATTTTTTCAGATTTGATGGAATCACTATTTCTTGAAAATGGGTGTCTTGTTTGTTCATGTAAATTATTGCAACCACTAACCTGCTCATTAATAGAACATGTTTTTTTTTTCCTTTTCTTCAGATTTTGTCGTTCGTGCTGCATACAATCGTGAGGGGCTTCATCCACTCTGCGGTTGGAGGCCTCTATGCTGCTGTGTAAGTGAATATGGTCTGTTGTACTATATTGTCACCCTATTAAAATAACTACCTAAGTCTTTTTTTTTTTTTTTTTCAAAAATACTTGTTTTTTTCGTAAATCATGTCCTTATGATGCAAATAATTCAATTCTTTGTGTTTCCTGAAAAGTCTGAAAAAAAATGACTTGGGCGATTAGTTTAAGAAGTTGATATTCTTCTCATGTTCTCTGTGGAGTGTGAGTCTGTTTCATTGTTTTGGAAAAACATCTTGAAAATAGCCACAGAAGAAGTCTTTTATAACGATGCATTTCCAAAAACATATTTCAACTTATCAATCTGATTTAGCGTAATATGTATTTTAATACTTGCAAGTGCAATATGCAGCAGACAACAGTGGCTAGTTTTTTATTAAAACGTTAAAAATAGATTTTTTTTTAACACCTCCGAATCTATTCAGAATCGTTTTAATGCGATGATTGATGTATCAAAAACAAACAAACAAAAAAAAAGATTATCATTCCCACCCTACTAACTATGTTGTTATTGTTGTTGTTTCCCCGCAGGTACCCGTCCTCTCAGTTCGGCAGCCTGACAGGCATGCAGTCTCTGATCAGCGCTCTGTTCGCCCTGCTCCAGCAGCCTCTCTTCATGGCCATGGTGGGGCCCCTGGAGGGAGACCCCTTATGGGTAAGCAAACCCACGGATGATGACGAGAGTGGGTGGTTCATTTTCGTTTTATAACCCAACGACAACTTCATGTGGTCTTCAGGTGAACGTGGGCCTCTTGGCGCTGAGCATGCTGGGATTTTGCCTGCCCTTCTACCTGCTGTACCACAGCCGACACCTCCAGCGCCTCAGAGACGAGCGCGATGACGACCCAAAGATTTTCGTCAAGCTGGAAAACAGCAACAAGATCGAGGCCTTCGTCTAAGACGCCGACGACGTCCTCAAACTTGATCAGACGAACTACACAGAGGACGAGACGAGACGAGAAGAGACAAGACGGGAGTCGCAGAGGTCACTCGCCTCTTGTCGGAACTCCAAACTGTTGCTGTGGTGCCTCTCTGGGTTTGAACATGCACACGTCATTACTGGCTAACTGCGTTTCCTGCACAACTGCACACTTTCACCATCACTGACAATTGCACACTGTGAGAAAGTGGATCCACACAAACACACGCAGACGCGCACGTCATTTCAAGCTCCCCGCTGGTACAAATGCATCACTGATGGGAGCAGTTAACAGACTGGCGGTGATGAGACGCCGTTCAACTTTTACATTTTTATTCAAATCATATTCTTTTGCATTGTTTTTGCTCTGCCTGTTCTTCCGTTAAAAGAAACGGGAAGTAGAACAGCGTACCCGAAAGGAAAGTACGCAGATTTAAGAGAAGATTTAAATGAGTATTGGGCTTTTAAGCCGCCACATAACCAAAAGGACTTCTGCTTTGGGACTGGTGTGCTCAGATGTAACATAAAAGATGGAGTCCATTTTCACATATAATAGACATGTTGAGTGTCAATTTGAGGGCATTAAAAAAATTTACAGACAGCAGAATTGGTAGCAAATCAGTGGTGGAAAATATGTTACGTCCTGTTGACATCATGCAGTGGATGAAAATGTTTCTGCATACTTTGTATCACCACCACTTCCAACTTTAAACATTTGCTCTTTTTCTTTGACATGTTTTGCAGTATATTGATAAATCATTGTTGAATGTTACAAAAATGGCATGTTGAAAAAAATCAGACATGGAAAAAGATGCTGCATGTGTCAAGGTTGACGTAGTGTGGCGCTAGTGTGGCTTAGCTGTAGCAATAAGCGCCTCTGTGAGATGCTAGGCAAGCACACGTTTACATTTACAAGGTACTCGATTTCGAAATTCAAATGCAGAAAAAACAAAAACACCTAGAATCACTTGTCTGCATATTTCCATGGTTTTATTTCCATTTGATTTGTAAATCCTCACTGTCAACGCAGTAACAATTCATTCATGCTCACCACTTAGATGATAAAGGGATAACTTTACAATCAAGTCTGAATATGAGCAATAGAATCCAAACAGTTGCCAATGTTTTTGTGATGACGATCTGAAGATGTGTCCCGTTTGGCATCAATTCACAGAGGCACTTCAAATGAGTACCTCTCTTCTGTATGTGCAAATCATGTGGAACTACACAGGATGTGTCTCACCCCTCCGCCTTCCATCTGTTACTTCCACCCATCCGTCCGTCCATCCGTCCACAAATGACTTCTAATGCCCGAGCTGAGAGACCAGCCTCTGCCCCGTTAGACGCTTCCCATAAACGACTCAGTGAGAAACGAATGGCACATGACGCACTTTAGACCCCTAGTATGGACCTCAGTTGTGTATTTGCAAATCGTTTTGCTCCTGTATGTGGCAAGAACAATGCTTGGCTGCTGGCTGGTGGTGCATGTCTCCAAAGAATGTCAAATCAAAATATGGGAACAGAAAGACAGACTTTTATTTTATTTATTTTTTTTATAAACACTTGTAAAGAATATATTTCATAGCATGATGATTTTGTTGGGTTTATGTGCTGGGCACAAGACGAGTCTTGTCTCTCAGCTCGGCAGGATGGAGGACTTTCCAAGTTCATAAATGCATGCAAACTTTCTTATATTTCGGTGGCTATATTTCCGTGACGGTATTTTCTGCTGGCTTTTTGCACAGCATGCACGGGTGCTATATTTATGTGAATGTGACTCCTGACGTAATTTTGTCATTTTAAGCAAATGCTGAAATTTAGTGAGAGAAATAGGAGAGCAACTTAGAATAATTAATTTTCACGTTAATATAGCCATTGTTTATTGTTCACGACATACTTGGTTCAAGAGAATTAGGTTATTTTTACACTCTAATTCTGTTTCATTCATCCAATAGCATAATCGACTTTGATCCACAAACAAGCTTTTGGACTATTCAACCATCATATGCACAGAAATGTCCTATATTTGGGTTTACACCCATATGCTGTCAAAAAGAACTAAAACAATCACTTTGGAGTTGGTTGTTAAAATCAATTTTAATCTGCATTTCCCCAGGCAGTCATACCTTAAACATCTTTCCTTGATTCCATCACCTTTCTGGTCTGACGTGATTAATCGCAACCTACTCGGCGAATGACTTTCCAGTCTGACTGATGGATTGAAGTATTGATGAATTGTTTGTCCATTGACTGTCAATCAAGGTGCCATATATATTCCCTGCAGGTGCTTTGTGTCAAGTGTGTGATGATCCATATCTGATTTGATGCTTTTTCTTTTTTTACTCCCCTGACATGAATATTGTTATGAATGATTTTCATTTCATGTACACTTCTTAGTTGTTTTAAGTTTTAGATTTTTTTTACATTGTATATTTTATTTTATTATCACGATATACATTGTCCTTGTAAATCATGTAAAAATCAATGAAAACAATAAAGTGACATTTGTATAGAGTGTGTCATTTAAATGCAAAACAATTCGGGATTGTTGAAGTACTTTACGAGAACAGCACAGGTACATTTTCACAGAAATGTTGGCCCATACTCTTGGTAAACCTGATGAGCAACAACTTGTACCACTGTGAAGTTGCTTCAAGAACATCCAACGTGTTTGTGTCTGACCTCATAATAAACAGGTTGGACCTGAAACTACCGGTCCCGTAGCAGTTGGATCATGCGTATAGCCTACCTATAGAACCAGAACCGGTCATTGTGTGAATATTTAATGATAGACCTTTTTTATTATGTTTGTATAAACATGCACCAGGGTACTTTGGGTGGAAGAAAGCATATGAGCAAGAATGAGTTGACCCGAAAACAGTGGCATAAACTTGCCGTGTTGCCAAAATCCTATTAACCAGGTAAAATAAATATTTTTATTAACTATTATTTTGCAAATATAAGTGAAATGCAGAAATAAAATGTATTCTCTAACAGTTCAATTGATTTCATAAATGCAACATTATTAATATTATAAAATTATTACTATTGGGTAAAAACAAAACCTCACAGTATATGTAGTGTTACCCTCACTCTAATGGTCAAAAGGGTTTTGTGGCTTTCAGTGTTATTTTTTTCTGTAGGAGACATTCAAAATGGCTTATGAGGATGTAAGATTGTTGACCACTGTTCTAAAGGGACAAATTGGGAACCAAACCTCTGTAATCGGGTTTGTGGAAGACATTTCCCCCACCGGTATGAATAAAATGTTTGGTTGAGTTGTCTTTATAACTAAAGTCAGCTCTCACGCGGTATCCATTGGACCCTCATCATAACAAGTCTGCCATTAATCCGAGCAACATAAAATTCAATTAATTAACCACTTCCTAATAATCATGTGACTACAGGTCTGAGTTGCCAACTAATTTTGAATCAGATTACCTAGTGTTGACATTTAATTACAGCTGGCAGGCCTTGGAGAAAACTTGACCACTCGATGGACACGGTCGACTCACGAGAAGGGGAGGGGCCAAGTAGTAGTTTTGTAAATGAACGTTATTTGCCACCTGCGGACATTTATAGTTGTGAGTGTGAGACTACTGGACCATTTTTCACGTCGTTTTTAGATTTTATTTTTTACTTTCGCTTTTTTTTTGGGGGGGGGGTACATTTCCGCTGAAACGTGAACGCAGCACGGCAAGGAGTTACCTGAAACTAGGTGGGAGCCTCTGCCCCTCCCTTCTTCTCTTCATCGAGTCTTTTTTTTTTTTTTTTTATCCTGGAAGAAAGACAGCGGCGTCCGACTCCGGAGAGGCAGACGGTGAATTGACGAACTGGGACACTTTTGAAAAAGTTGATCTGGGCTTTACATCCTTTGGTTCGGACGCAGACTCGACATGTTAATTCGAGAATTGTGAGTAACTTGTTCTCAAATGGGAGAGATGAGATAGTCATTCATTGGGTCTGACAGGAAACATTAACGGCGTCAAGTGAAATATTTAATGTGCTTGTTTCAGCGAGATGTGGAGTTTCCTGCTTGCTCTGGTTTCCTTCACCGTGTTAACCGGGTTCAGTTTCTTGTATCGGAAAATATAGGCTAGTATCAATTGTTTTTAAATGTTTGGAAATGAGATAGTTAAAGAACTACACCGGGTTCCCCAATCCCGTGACTGCGACGTAATTAAACAGGAAGTGGAAGTTGCTGCTCAACTCTCGATACTCAAGTGTGGACAATTTTTGCATTTATCATACAAATCTAGTGTCATGTGGAGACATTTAAGTCGTCTATTAACTAAGTGGAGCTAGCAGGGTAACATTAAATTCTTGAAATTGTGAATAGAATTTCGTGATGACTGAACTGTTTTCTGTTCACTTTACCGTTGTAATGTACAATGCTGATTTTATGTGGAAAGCCCAAAAGTGTCAAAATAAAAAAAAGAAAAAGAAAAAAAAAAGCCTTTTTGAAATAACTATCCTTTTGATAAATAACAGACAATTATGTAATATGGCCATTAAATTTTAAAATGAGGTGTTCGTATTATTATGAAAAGTGTTATGCTATTCTTTAATATGTAACAAATATTTTATTTTGATGAAATATTTCATAATGATTATTTTAACATCGTCATACTTTTTAAAAATAATTACATTTAATTTATTTTCAAGGTGTTATAAGAAAATGTTGTTTTACAAAGTCAGTTTTTATTTCATAATGTAATTTTCCACAATGCTCTTCTTTTACATAATGGCGTTTTACGGCCGAATAACACTTATAATACTCATAATACTCATAATAATACTAACATCTCATTTTAAAATTTAATGGCCATATTACATAATTATCTGTTATTTATCAAAAGGGTAGTTATTTCAAAAAGGCCTTTTTATTTATTGAATTTTGACACTTTTGGGCTTCCATAATTTCACACAGTAGACAAGGCGTACAATAAAAGCAATAAACCCTTCCAGTGTGACGTCACGTGGAGGGCAGGGTGTCAATTTGTTTGTTATCAGCAAGCAAGCTAAGGTAGCTTGAAAACGGCGATATACAGCAAGACAAGTATATCCGGACACAAACGATTTAATGAATGACAATTTACACTATTAAAGTAGTGATTGACATACTGTTTCAAGCAAAAACAACATACCTTAGCTTCCGCTTCCACTTTGCCTTCCAACAAACTCCATTTTTTTTGTAGCTAGCAGCTCCAAACGACTAGTTTCAATGAGTCGCAGTAATGTAGTGTCCTACTCGGGACGTTTTTTTATGACACTTGACATATTTCCTACCTTTTAATGAAAACGCTCACCGAAAATCAAGCTCTGTACATTGATTTGTTATGAGATGTTTGCCCTCCGTGAGGCGTAGCGGAAGCTAAGCAGTGACGTCAGCTGGAAAGGTCTATATAATGGTTAACATAACCTCCAGCAACTCTCACCTGACCACTGTACAAAGTGCATGAGAGCAGTCAGACACGTTCAACTATTAAACACTGACCATCACTCATCTAAAATGGATTTGCCCTCAGAAGTATTGTGCATTTGTTTTGTGATATTTAAAGGGATACTTCACTTATTTAGGCCATTATAGCAATAAAAAGTTAATATTATGTCTATAATTAATTTGATACTTTCATTATTTTTCACGTAAAACTAGTACCTTTGAAAACACATTTTGCAACTTGCTGTCGACTGAAAATGACATCACAAAGGCTCAGATAACCAATCACAGCTCAGCTTGTGAATGTCACATGACCAAACCTAGAAAACAGGTGAGCAAAATGTGCTTTTAAAGGTACAAATTGTACATGAAAAATAATGAAAATATCAAATTTATTATAGGCAAAATATTAATGTTTGACTGCCAAAAACGGCTAAATAAGTAAAGTATCCCTTTAACGGTGTGTTAACAACTCACCATGGATTTCTTGATTTCTTACAAGGGAAAACGTCTGCAAAGAAATATTCCGCCCTGCTAGGCAGGCTACAATAAACGAACAATTAATTACCGGTAGATTGTATCAAGGAACATGGGAGTGTTCCAAACTCAAACATACACAGAAAACACCACATCATGGTTTACTCATCAAGCCTACAAGCCTCTTTTGTCTTGATTTGTTCATTCTCTCTTCTTCTTCTTTAGGTTTCTGTGAAACTTGTGTGATAGTGGGAGTCAACAGAAGTCTATCTTGAATCAAACATGTGCACTTAATGCAGAGTCAATACAAGAATCAGCTAACCTATTTTAAAGACTATGACCACCACATTTTCATTTGTTTGGTTACCTTTTCAAATGTCACCTATGATTTGTTGAGCCTTAACCAATGACAGGCTCTGCGTTTGGTACCTATACGCCATCAGATGTTACTTACATGACTTTATCAATCTCTTAATACCGCCGCTATCACATTCGTCACAATTTTAGAAACCACCAATACTATCCAGCTGCATCGCATATGTCGTATGGAGTAGTTCAGAATCCATGTTTCTCTAATAACATGAAGAAAAAAAAAAAAAAAGGTCTACTGCTCACGAGATATTATATCTATTAATGGCAGGTCTTAACAGACATATTTGCCATTCAAACTTTTTTGCTTTTTTTTCTGATTTCTGATTTTCAATCAGAGGATGGAAAAATACTGACGTCATTGAGGGCCAGCTTGCTAGCCCCGATTGGGATTGTGAGGATGAATTTGAGATCTGATTGGTTAAAAAAACAAAAAAACAAACAAAAAAAAACAGCTTCATTGCGTATATTGTTTAGGTTAACTAATTTAATGCCACTGATGGAAAAAGACGTCAGATTTTGTCAATCCACATTTTTCATCAGACTAAAACTAGACTAGACTAAAACCCTCATTAAATGGACCACCCCAACAGATTCTGAAGATTCTGCACACAAGATTGACATGGCAGCACATCAGACTGAAATATGGAGAAAAAAAAATAAAAATCTGACATCCCCCTACTGGAAGCAGTGCAGGCAAGCAAAATGCTATAAGAAGAGAATGGACTGTTGGAAATAAATCAATCTAATTTAATGGAACAAAATATTATTGTAGTTTAGATTTTAAATGCAGGTCAGTGTTTAGGCCAACAGAAAAGTCATGCCTGGCCGTGACTGTGCACCTCTGACCTTTACACACCAAGTCATCAAATATTCCTGCTCATTCTTGCTGGTCTCTGCAGTTTCCGCTGTGTTATAGGTCAGATTTCTAGCATGCTCTAAGTTCAATTGCACCATTTGTCAGTTCGCTTTAGTTCAAACAATTGTGGAGTGAGTTTTTCCAGGCTGCTGCTACTGTTTAATTACTCAAAAACACAAAAAGCAAAAGATCCATCAGACTGGCATTGACAGAGGTTGTTGAAGATTTGAAATATTTTTAGACAATAGACATTATGTTGACATTTAGAGAATAGAAAATGTTTTCTTTTGCAGTGTTCTAACGTCTGATGTTTGTGTTTCTCTTCTAGCCGAATTGCCCTGCCCGTTTCGGTGGATGAGGTAAAGACTTCAGTACACACCTACAGCATTCGTCAAGGACTATCAAGTTTGATGTTGTTACAGTCAATTCTGATGATTGCAAAACAGTCCATCCAATGTTAATGGAGCTTTTTTTGTGGACTAAAAACATTTAGGATCAAGTGGTGAAGCGTTTCAGGATGTAAAAATTGTCCCATTGTTTTGGTAAATGAGTCATAAGGTGTGCACAAGGACACGGGGTGTTGTCACATTTATTGCTGAAATGAATCAAGTGTCTTTTAACACAGGGTGGGACTAACTGACACCATTTTTTACATGTAGCCATATCTTTTATTATAATTTTTGCAAAATGTTCTGATTCTATGAAGCACTTGAAGGTATTTGCTCTTTCCACCCTTTAATCCAGAATCCTGCCTCAAACAATAGCCTATTTATTTTTGCCCTTTCTCAACACAGACCAAAGGCTGTTGTCCTAGCCAGACAGAAATGACTGATTTCTGTGTGACGACTTTCCCCTTTTAATCTCTTGCAATACATTAAGGGAAATCTAACTAAGATTAAACTCGGTAACGTCGCTTGTTGATTTGTTTGATATTGTTATCTTATTTTGAAGTATATACTGAGTATTAGTATTGAGGATGCAGACTAACAATGCAATAAAGAAAAAAGCCATTCCCCATTTCTCATTACGGATTTGTAGTTACAGTATCTGTATTATTTCAGTGTATGGAAAAAGTTTTTTTTTTTTTTTTTTTTTTTTTTTTTTTTTTTTTTTTTTTGTTACACACATTTTGATAACATTGTTTCATGATAGGTCCAATAAATATTACTGTTATTTCAAATAACCAAGGAGGAAGAGTAAGCATATTGGCCGAACATGTTCAGATCAACGACAAGTTCAACCTGTTTGCTGATTGCAGTTGAATGTCTGCTGGTAGCTCTGAAATCTCACAAAAGGCTTGGATCACATCCTTTAGGCAGGAGAGGAAACATTCTGGTTATACATGGCTAGTGACATTCCTAAGTTCCAAGTCAACCTTACATGGACGGCTCCTCTTCATTCAAGTGAAATTGTTTTGTTTTTCCCCCCCAGATCAATGATGAAACAAAGCCATGAATCTTTCCTAAATATCTATAACTGTGCCAGGTTTTAGATATACAAGTAAACCAAGAAGCAAGATGTTACATGAGTTCATCATTTTGAGAGTTGTGTCGGTCAGACCAAGCTGTCAGTCCCAGACTGATGGGAGTTCCTCTTTCCTGTGTCACTTGCAGGAGAGGAAGAATTGAGACGGCATGGGGAGAAAATGCTTACTTTGATGATCTTGTGATAGTCATTTTCTTGATCGTCTATAAGGCAGGCTTCCTCACTCTTGGTCCTTGAGAGCCGCAGTCCTGCAGGTTTTAGATGTTCCCATTCTCCAACACAGCTTATTCATACAATGAGCTCATCAGCAAGCTCTGTAGGAAGCCTGCTTTAAGGGAAACTGTTCACTCATGGTCCATAAATCTACCATTAAGTTAATAAGCTTAGGGGTTTCTTCATTGAATTGCCTTTATTGATTATGGTAACAATTGATCAAATAATACATTGTATTTGCCAGCGATATGTCAATTTTTTTGCAGTGGAAATTTATTATACAAAAAAAAAAGAAAAAAAAATGCCCCAAAAAGGAGTGCTGAAGCTCAGTTGATCAAGCAATACAAATGGGAACAGTTCATGAACAACAAGCACGAGCTGCTGATTGGTTCATGAATTGAATTTACAAATGCACTGAGCCGTGTTTGACTGCAGTGAACACGTTCCAGTTGGACGAAACCTCCATTTAACTACGGATAAGTTTTTCTTTTTAGTTGAAAATGGCTTCCCTTAAAAATCCTGTGTTGCACTGTGGCAGGAAGGCAGAATCCTGGTTGAATATTGCACCTTTTTGGTGCTGTATATCCTTGGTGTAAGGACGCCACATGCTAATCTAGCGATATGTCACTCACACGTGAAATTCTCTTCTTTTGCAGTATAAAGTGGGCCAGCTGTATACGGTAGCAGAAGCCAGCAAAAATGAGACCGGTGGAGGAGAAGGTGTTGAAGTGTTGAGCAATGAGCCCTATGAGAAAGATGGGGAGAAGGGACAGTACACCCACAAGATCTACCATCTCAAGAGGTTACTTATTGGGCTACTTTGATTTTCCTTTTTGAGGCTGATATTAAGTCATAAAACCATGAATCAATTACTTTAATATCTTTTCCCCTAAAATTCACAAGACAATTGAATTTTAAAGGGTACGGTAATTAGGGCCCGAGCAGCGACCGCTGCGAGGTCCCTATTGTTTTTGTAAAAATTCTTCTTCTTCTTCTTCTTCTTCATACTCTTCATTCTCCGCAAACGATCGCGATTTTGGGTACCTAAACATTCACGAAAACTCACCGAACTTTGCGCACTCTTCGGGCCCGGCGAAAAATTTGATATTATGAAGTCGTCATAACAACGCGACTCTATAGCGCCCCCTAGCGTAGAAAAATAAAAACCAAGCCCGGCACGTTTGAGCTAGAGCAACGGAAATTGGCAGGCACGTGTAGCACCCCGAGACGCACAAAAAAAAAGTCTATTGGGACCATGTAGCTAAAATGTACAGGAAATGAGCTATGAATTTTTTAATGTCCAATTTTGGCCTATTTTGGCACATTCACTGTGGTCATGCTTTTTCCCCCTTTGCAAACATTTTTCATCCAGTTGACTTCAAAATTGGCATTTATCATCTCAAGACCTGAGACAACAACTGGGCAAAAAATCTTGACTTTTTGAAATACTATATGACGGGGGCGGGGCATCAAATATTGCCTTGCAAATCTCATTTGTCCAGAAAGAGCAAATGCTTAATAACTCCCATGTTCAAGCTCCGAAAAATCTCAAACTTCTCAGACAACGTAATAGTCACGGCCTGAAAACATCTATATGATAAAATTCAGTTATACATATAGCGCCACCTAGTGGTAACAATAAATGTCATACTTTACGTTTTTAGCTACTGTGCTGAGCTCGTTGAAGGGATCCAGTTGAAAATTGGTCAGAAAAGCCTTAAGATGTTGATCATGCCCCACACCGAATATTGTAACTTTTCGCCAAAGGGCGTGGCCGCTACGGTGACGCAAAGTCTGAAGATTTTTCGTGACAATAAAAGCTGCATTAACTTGACCGAGATGATCCTATCTTCTCAAAATTTCACACATTTGATGAGAGTCCAGCCCTAAAGACATCTACGAACTTATATTTCATCTCACTGATAGCGCCACCTAGTGGCATTTTTTTTTTCTTACGAATTTTCTTCTACGTTTTTGTCCAAACACGTTAACTGGACCTACCTCAGATTTGCTCAGATGTGGGTTTCGGCCTTCATGATGTCACAACACGAAGTTTGTGAGTTTTCGTGAATTGCTGTGGGCGTGGCTAAGCTCTGTTCGCCAAGAAAACAACGCCGGTTTTGAGGGTCTAAACATGCACAGAAACTCATGAAACTTGGCACACACATCTGGCCTGGTAAAATGAGCAATATTTTAATGTTGATTGTGCTATTTTTACAAAAATGACTCAATAGCGCCCCCTAGAAAATTTTAATGAAGCAGCCCCGGTTGTACGTTTAAGCAAGATCTACGAAAAATTTTAGGTGTATGAGGGAGCCCAAGACCTACATAAAAGTCTCTTGGACCCATATGCTAAAATGAACAGGAAGTGAGCTACGAATTTTTGAATGTCCCATTTTTGATGATTTTTGCACATTTACAGGGGGCATACTTTTGCCCACTTCTTCTCCACGTTTCATCCGACTGAGTTAAGACTTGACCTGGGCAATGTCAAGACCAGAGCCAACGACAGGGGGGAAAATCTTGACTTTTCGAAATACTATATGATGAGGGCGTGGCATCAAAATTTGTGTTTCGCAATGAAAAAGGATATGCTTGATAACTCCCCGGTACATGCTCCAAAAAATCCCAAACTTGACATGTATGTTTATCGTCAAGGCCTGAAGTTATCTCTATGACAACATTCAGTTATATATGCAGCGCCACCTAGCCCTTGAGGCATAAAAAAAAAATACCCCACATACGGTATTTTGTACAAAAAATGTAAACTCATTGTAAGTGTGATAACTAAGTCATTTATGAATATTCTTTTAGTTTCCACCACTCAAAATGTTCACTGGCATCAGACTTATCCAAACATATATATATTTTTATTTATTTTTGATAGCCTATGTGGACATTAAAAGCAATATCGTGAATGAAGGATATGCTTAATAACTCCACGGTACATGCTCCAAAAAAAATCCCACACTTGACATGTATGCTTATAATCAAGGCCTGAAGGTATCTCTATGACAACATTCAGTTATAAATACAGCGCCATCTAGCCCTTGAGGCATATTATATATAAAAAAAAAAAACACATACGGTATTTTGTACAAAAAATGTAAACTCATTCTAAGTGTGATAACTAAGTCATTTATGAATATTCTTTTAGTTTCCACCACTCAAATTGTTCACTGGCTTCACACCGATCCAAACGTATGTACGTTTCCATTTTGTTTTATTCATTTTTGATTGCCCCTTTGGACAATAAAAGTAACATTGTGCAATGAGTACAACGAGCGATGATGTCTATATACACTTTTACAAAAAATACCAATCAGGGCAACTCATTGCCTAAAAATAAAAAAGGACACTGATTTTTGCAGGTCTTAACAATCACCAAAACCTGTTGAGCTTGACACAGACTGGCAAAAAAAAAATTCTACATGTAAACGTTTATTATGCCATTTTCAAAGAAATTTTGCTTCCAATATGCCAGTACCCCAACGTGCCAGTACCCCAACGTGCAAGGACCCCAACGCGGCCCGGGCTGCGAGGGCCCTTTATAGCTGCTCGCAGCTCTAGTTTTTATTGTATCTTACTGTTTTCTTGAAATGTACTGATCACATGAATTTAAAGTATTTTTTTTAAATTATGAAAGACCTGACTTATTGTAATTCAGAATCTTTTAAATTATTTATACTTACAGTTATTGAATTTGAATTATGACAATATTGTCATCTCATCCTTGCCGACGTCAATGTTTGTGTAACACTTAAGTAATCTAAAACGTTACCCTTACACTTTACACTTGTACGTTCATTAATAAACTAAATAATTTAACCAGTTACTGCCTCTACAAAATTTAATTTGGAATTTGTTTGTGGACTTTTTATCATGTACTTGATAAAGGGGAAGTCAACCCCAAAACAATTTTTGGACAATACGTTCTATGTAGCCCCACTACTCTAAATACTGGGTATTCTGGTTGATATTGTGTAAGTGGAATATAGGTTATGCAGCAAAATCCAGCCTTTTTTATCCATCTCAGGGGGTGGCCATTTTGCCAATTGCAGTTGACTGAAGATGACATCATTGTTGCTCAGGTCTCAGGTAACAGCCAATCACAAATCAGCTTCAGAATACAGATGAGCTGTGATTGGTTGTTGCCTGAGCCCTGAGCAACTGTGATGTCATCTGACAGCAATTGGCAAAATGGCCGCCCCCTGAGATGGATAAAAATGGTAGGGTTTTTGCTGCATAAATCATATGTAATAGTAATCAGAATGTCACGTTTAGACGAGTGAGGTCACATATAACTTAAGCCCAATTCACACTGGCTGCGGAACAAATGTGTTGCGTTTTCCGTACGGCGGCCGTACAGACACCGCAAGGATAGAACACATTCAAGTCTACGTGTCAATTTACACCAGCTGCGGTGCGGTGCATCTGAGGTGCGGAACGACTGCAGCGATGCGGAAGGTTTCCGCAAGCGTTCTATTTCTTCCAAACACCGCATGCGGAATTTCGTGAAGTTGAAGAAATTACACGAACTGGACAGGAAATTGGGCATCTTGCATCAAGGTAAATCCGGCATATTTCAAAATAAAACTGTTTGCGAACTTGTTTTTTGGGGGAAGCTAGCTAGCTACATAGCATGACATGATACGGACATTTAAGACAAAAAAATGAGCTCAGAATAATTTAAACATGACAAAATAACACTATTTAAACACAAAACGTACTTACCCAGGGTAGAAGTCCCAGAAATAATGTCCAAAAAGCATATCAATGTGACAGTTACAACAGGCAAGCGTGGCTATTGTTTACAAATAAGACTCGATATACACGGTTGTTATTGGGTGAAATCAACTCTCCAGCGTAAACCCCACGTGATCTTGTGGTCTGTCGAGAGCAGATTTCCGTACACGCAACGCATGTGGTGTGAATTGTAGTCTTTGCGGAAGCCGTATGGAAAACGCAACGTGTCCTTTCCGCAGCCAGTGTGAATTGGGCTGGAGACTTTTGTTGTCAAGAAATGTTTCAGGTTGACTTCCACTTTAAGAGGAATCGATGTTCCACAATTAACATTGATTGAAGTGAATTGCACCAAATTGGGGGAAAATAAATAAATAATCAAAATCGATTTGAACGGAACTCTTGTGAATCGACTGAAGAAATTAGAATTGATGCCCAGCCCTACTAATTAGACATTTAGTTTTCTTTCCATTTGTTTGTATTGCATTCCTCTGATTCGTTGTCATTCACAAGTTCATCTCCCATATGCGGATGTGTGGAAGCATGGAAGGCTAATACTGTTGAAGTCTTAAATTATGACCTGAAGGTTGCCAATTGAATGAATTGAATCATCACTTAGAGCTAACTTCAATGGCCAGTTGTAATGAATCTATCTAGACATATGAATTCAACTTGGTTGGGTGAGCGCGCGCGTTTTTTTGCATGAAAATGTGAAAGTCTACCGATTTGTCTCTACAGTAAAGTGCCAGGCATCGTGCGTTTGATTGCTCCAAAGGGATCTCTTGAGGTTCATGAGAAGGCCTGGAATGCGTATCCCTACTGCAGAACCAGTGAGTGCCACAAACAAAAGCCTTGTGGTGTAAATTCATAGTCTGTCTGTAAAGTATCTGAAGAAGAATGGGAATATGTATTAACTAAACATCTCTACTCTCCACTATATCAATCACTCGTGGACTATCCTGATAAAGTTCTCACTGTAAGTAATAGTTCCCTTTATGTTTGTACTTTGGGTGAGCGGTAGACAATAAGATATGCTGTTAGGTTAATTCACAGAGTGCATTGGAATGTGACTGACCTGGTATATGCCCTATATTTCCAGAATCCATACATGAAAGAAAATTTTGAAATTAAGGTTGAGACATGGCACAAGCCGGACATGGGAGAGCAGGAGAATGTAAGTCATGTCATGTGCTTGTGTTAGATTGTAGATCATCTAGAAACTTTCTAGACTTGCGTTGACATTGCTGTTGTAATTACGATGTGTATTATTAAGTAGTGTTGTTCCGATACTGGTATCGGCAGAGGCCCCGATACTGCATGAAAACAGTGGTATCGGTATCGGTAAGTACTCACAAGTAACATGCTGATACCATTAATTCCAACGCTAATATAGGATTTTGGATGCAGCATCTTGTGTCTTGCTCGTGCACGACATGCACTGATATGTGACATATTCACTGCATGCCGATCTAAGATATCCTATTGGCCCTTGAATGCTCTGAACCAATGGCAGGACAGCGTTTTCATGTTGAGGAAAGAAAAAAAACAAGTATCTGTATGGTATCGGTATCGTCCGATACTGCAAAGCTGGGTATCGGAATCGGTATCAAGGCCAAAAAACGGTATCGGAACAACACTAATTATTAGGTTTGTCTTGTTTATTGATCCATCTAATATAGCTAACATATCGCCACACACCCACGTATTCCTTCACCTGAAAGTCTCAATACATTTGAATAGCGTAGAAAACTTGCTTGCTTGTCAATAATTAGAGAAAACGACAGCTGTTTCGAAGATACTAGAATCTAAAACATGTTTTCAGTTATTTCACCTTTTTTTTTTCTAAAGTACATAACTCCATGTTCTTTTTTTTTTTGTTTTTTGTTTTTTTGGGGGGGGGCGATATTTAAAAAAAAGATCACAATATTATATATATATATATATATATATATATATATATATATATATATAAAAGAGCTCATACTAAAAAAGCATAATATTGTGCTTTTGTACATAACAGCAATGCATATAAACCACCTACAATCTCTAATAACAATATTGAGGCACTTACTTGCTAATGCAAGCACACATTGATCACTTCACAAACAAATTAGATTCCCCTTCATCTGACAATTAGCATAGATTTTAAACATCGAAGGCCAAAACATCCCGAATGAAAATTAAATTGCACTAATAAACTAGCCACTAGAGGGTACTAGAACTGCACAAATGGAAATCAACCTGACTTTTTTTTTTAACAGTTGTGGTCCTTTTAAATATTGTGAACATGACGACAACGATGATATTGTGGCAGTTTTAATATGACAATATCACGATATTGCCCTTATCGTTACATCCCTACTTATTTTCTTTAATTTTTCCATTAAAAAAAAACAAAAAAATAAACAAAAACAAAAACAAAAAAAACACGTCTGTATATTTTGTCAGTTACCCATCCTTGAAGAGGTATAATGTGGAAAACTTGATTTACGGTAAATGGTACTGCATATATATAGCGCTTTTCCACCTTACAAGGCCGTCAAAGCGCTTTACATTTGACTACTCATTCACCTCCTGCTGACGCAGCATCAGGAACAACTGGGGGTTCAGTATGTGGGAGGAACAACAAATTGAGACCAGTTGCCTTTATTCAACATTCTTCAGCTTCTGCATTTTAAAAAAATATATATATTTTAATACTAAGACTTGGGCAACTATGTTATGGTGATACTGGTGTTATTTATTTTGCTTTTTTTTTGCCAAGTAAAAACCACAATGGCTTAATTTTAACTGTCTTGTTGCAGGTACATGGACTCAGAAAAAGTGAATGGGATCCAGTTGAAGTCGTACACATCGACATTGCTGACAGGAATGCTATGAATGCCAAGGTAAATAAAAACAACTTGGATTTTATCTCAGGCCACTTAGAGGGGATCATTTACTACTTGTTTGGTTGCTTGACATACTGTATACTATAAGTATGTGAATCAACATGCGCACAAATTCCCTGTTAAGGACTACAAAGCAGATCAAGATCCAGCCATATTTAAGTCAGAAAAAACAGGAAGAGGGCCCCTGGGACCTGAATGGAAGGTAGACATTGTTGATTGAGAGTATAATAGCATTTTAGTGTGACAGTCAGGAACCAATTTGGGGTTTTCTGGCTCCGTGTTTGCAGGAAAAACTTCGCAACGACCCTAGCTGTCCACATATGTGTGCCTATAAACTAGTCACCGTACACTTCAAGTGGAGGGGCCTGCAGACAAAGATGGAGACGTTCATTCAAAAGGTTTGGAAGTCGTATTACCATCTAGTGGGCATGTGCATGCGTGTATGTTCTCACTGTCCTGTTTTCTATCCCTAATGTTCACCTTTGTGCAGATGGAGAGGCGTATTTTCACCCACTTCCACAGGCAGCTATTCTGCTTGATTGATAAATGGATTGATCTTTCCATGGAAGACATCCGAAAAATGGAAGAAGACACAAAAAAAGAGCTCAATGAGGTGACTGAATTATTATTATTATTATTATTATTATTATTATTACAGTCTCAGGTTGCAAACAACAATGTTTTACAAACAATTCAGGCTTTGCACAACATTTTTGGAAATACCTCCATGTAGGTACTCTTTACCATACTTAACAGTACTTGTATACTATTTTCAGTATGTGAACGCGCTTGGCATTGACGAGCGGATAGATCTATGTTCAATGTCTCTGTGCGTAATGCATTTGTGTGAACTGAAAACAAGCTGCATCCTTGCCCAGCATAAAAGCAGCAAGCTGTTGCACATGCAAGCTGAAGTTCCATCTCCACCTCCACATCCTCAATCTTCCGACCAACAAATGGCTGCTGCGTTTGTAACTAAAAAAAATACTGCAAGCGGATGATCCCACAGACTCATTTGGGACACTATTATCAGGACAAGTCCGCTCTTAAGTCTTCACACACTTCAAACATGAGGATAATCTTATCAGACAAGACCAAACGTAGGGATGTAACGATAAGGGCAATATCGTGATATTGTGATATTAAAACTGCCACAATATAGTTGTCGTCATGTTCACAATATTTAAAAGGAACACATCTGTTAAAAAAAAAGTCAGGTTGATTTCCATTTGAGCAGTTCCAGCACCCTCTAGTGGCTGGTATATTATTAGTGCAATTTAATTTTCATTAGGGATGATTTGGCCTTCTATGTTTAAAATTGATGCTAATTGTCAGATGAAGGGGAACCTAATTTGCTTGTCAAGCGATCAATGCGTGCTTGCATTATAAAGTAAGAGTCTCAATATTGTTATTAGAGATTGTAGGTGGTTTATATGCATTGCTGTTATGTACAAAAGCACTTTTTTTTTTTTTTTTTGTACAATATTGTGATCTTTTTTTAAAAATTGCCAACACCAACAATATCGTGATAATTATCGTATCGCGACCTTCATATCGTGATACTATCATATCGTTTGGATATCGTTAGATCCCTACATGGTACATGAAACAATTACTGAATTAAATTTTCAAACTGCATGATGTTGCAGTGGCTTCAATTTGGGGTGGCGGGAATACAGTAATGTAAAACGTATTTATTTATTTTTTTCCCGTTTTCAACATTTGAGTATGGTGTTAACCTTTTATGTACCTTTCAGCATTAATTAATGGTGCCTTCACAGATGTGCAACTTACCTTCACTAACACACATACCACCACAGTCCGGATGGTCCTTTTCCTCTTTGGAAAGGAGGACATGATATCCTTGATTTGAAATATGGACTCCTCAGACCACAGCACACTTTTCCACTTTGCATCAGTCTTTTTTTCCAATGAGCTCGGGCCCGGACAGGCCGGCGGTGTGAATGTTGTTGAAATATGACTTTCAGCTTCACATGGCAAAGTTTCAACTTGTAGCGATGAACTGTGTTTTAACTGACAGTGATTTGTCTCAAGTGTTCCTAAGACCACGTCACAATATCCTTTGCACATTGATGTCAGATTTTAGTACAGGGGTCAAAGGTCACCTGTTGGTTTTGGGAGATTTGTCCAAATTCTCTGAATCATTTCTCTCGTTTCCAATAAATTACATTCACAAGGCACAACTGGTTTCCCATACATGTACATTCATACTCTTGTATTTACACACATGCACAATTTAGTCTTTTAATGAACCGAGCATGCATGCTTTTGGGAGGTGGGAAGAAGCGAGAGGGCCACCCGAGTAAACTTGCAAAATTCCATTCAGTTGTACTGAGAAGCTGTCAACTGTGAGGCAGACGTGCTAACATTTTTGTTAAAGTGGAATTTGTTGCTCTACAGCACTGCAATGATGCATTCCTAAAATCTGCCTTGTTTGTAACCCATTTCATTCCACAGATGAGGCAAAGTGGTGAAGTTAAAGGCATGAGCGTTGATGAATGAGTGGGTAAGATTTTATTGTTTTGTGGGTCCAAATTGCTTGATATTTCATACGTAACCTATTTTCTCTTTAAAAAGGTTTTTCAGTTGTTGTCATGCAGACGCTACCCTTGATACACTGGACCAAGACCTCACCCTCCTGATCCAAGACTACTACACTTCCTTCATATGAGCTTACAATTCTACCTTCTAAAGTAATTGGGTTTATTTATGTACCTAAATACAAAAAACAGTAATGTAAGTAGACAAGTTTGTGAGGTGCTTAGACCTTGTAAATTTACTGGCACGAGGCTACAATTTTTTTTTAAATTTTTTTCCCCCCGCAGTTATCCTATGCGAGTGATTTGCCATATCTCAATTATTACCATTTTAATGTTGGTTTGACTACAAAAGATCACGTTGCCAACTTGCCAGACTTTTAAAGTATTTGGTCTTTTAATACAGAAAAGAACATGTTGCTTTTGAGACGGTTGCTTTGGCAGTAGGCTATTTTTGGGGAACTTTACAGGCCATCCTTACAATGTGTGTAAGGTTTCCATGTCATGTGGTTAACCACAAGAAAACAGTTCATGGGTTCCACTTTAT